>NC_044503.1:9905956-9940956 GCF_902362185.1 Chanos chanos | reverse complement strand
CAGCGGTTACAGTATTCGGAGAGGCTGACATCTGAAACTGCTTCACCATTTCCTGCTGTGGGGTCTATTTTTGGGCTGACGGGTCTGGGTTGCCATGTCTGTTGTCCAGTCGGAGCAGCTGACACCTCTGTGTGTCTTACGCTGCGTGTCTTGACCTGCTGAACTCACGTTGCCACGGCCGTCTGTGCCACGCGGGTCTGTAAAGTGCTGAACGCTGATTATGCAAATACAGGCGCCTACGTTCGAAAAAGGCCCGTCTTGGGGCCGACTGGACCTCTGGGTCTTGTGCAGCGGTCTGGCTGATAAATAAATAGCGCTGCAGCTTTACATTTCCTATGGGGGTCAAAATCAGACACGTATTCAAACGGCACAAACAGACGTGAAATTCCAGAGATAATGCTGGTCTTTGTTAAGGCCTGAGGACGAGGACTGTGCGTGTATAAGCGTGTATGAAAAGGTCAGACTCTTTTAATGTCGCTCTGTTGTGGTAAACATGAAATGAACAATAATTGGTTTAGCAGCCTCAGACGCCGCACAAATAACTAGCTAATTGACTGGAATATAATTTGGGGAAAAAAACAACACATTCAATTGATTCAATTCCATTATTAAACTTCTCAGACTAATGAGAGGAGCAAATGTGTAGGAGGAGGCACAAAGACAGACACAGATGGCAAATCAAAACATAAATGAGATAAGGGAGTGAGATGACAGTTAAGGTCATGTGTGATCTGTAGCGCTACACTGATGTATGGACATGTCCAGAGGATGCTAACAGCTAACCGGCTTAAAACAAAACGCATGTGCTGGAAAATCAGGGACGAAGTTAAGCGTGTACTGCGTCTATGGGGGTTAGCATTCATTGCTGGCAGAGCACAGGGTATCTGCGACAACCAATGACGCTTCCTGATATTTGTTTCCTAGATTTAACGGATTATCTTTAAAAACCTGGCTAAAATCTTACAGCGTTGACAATGGTCGATTTGCACCAAGACTTAAAAAGAAAAAATAATGAATGAATAAGATCGAAGTCTATCAAAAATGCAGGTCAAATAAAGTAAGCTGGAGAGCTATCTGGACACCTTTAGCAAAATCTTGATATGTTCAAATAGCATTTCAACAGTACAGCTGTCCTACATTTGACTTCGTACATCAAAACTGTTTTAATTGGCATAATTTCAGACGCTTTAAATACAAATTCAAATGATTCAAATAGCAGAAATAAAATTCAGCACTTTCTCAGTGACACTAATATGATATCGTTTCTCTAACGTACGGGGAGGCAGTCTGCTATGCTTAGCTGTGTGATAAAACATTAGAAACGAAGACGTCTTAATCTGCGGTCCCATGCATTTGGTGACGCTTAAAAGTGTTACAGCAGAGGAACAACTCCCCACATCCGTTCATTCATTCCTAATCACAGACGGCTCACGGCGCACCCCCAAGGAAAACTGTTTGCACATAAGCTGTCCATCTTCTGCTCATTCATATTCAAAACAGTCAAACAATTTGACTGTCGCCTGTGTCATCACGCAACACTTAGCTAAGCAGGAGCTGCGTCTGCTAGATAACCAAAATCGACTTCAAACACGACGCAGACAATTCACTTATCTCTCTCTCTCGACTGATTCTCATTAGGAGAACATTCAAAGCAAATAGAAAACGTAACTAAGTTTTCTCACAAATACCATTTTACGCTCAATAACTTAATTTGTCTCTCGTTCTACGCAAATGAATAATTTGCTCTTGTTCGTTTATTTATTCCTTTATTTATTTACTTATTTTCCAAAGCCAAATGAACAAGGTCTAAACAGCTACCTGACTTTAAACCGCCTTGCATGCAAAAGCCCTCACACAGCCCAAAAAAGTGTTAGTGGAAGGTTAGCAATGCAGAGCAGATCAGTAGATCCGTTTCATGGATTAACTAGACCAAACTCACTGATTGGGAAAACAAGGAAGAAAAAGGATATGCACCGTAAGACAGTGAGAACAAAAAAAAATCTGACAGGTTATATGCTTACAGTTTACGCTCTGCAGTTGACGACACGCCTGTCTTATCAGGCCTCAAGGCAAAAAGAAAAAAAAAAAAAAATCAACCTTTCAGCTTATGACTGAAAATACTCGACTCATAAACAGTGACAATGATACTGCCTTTTTTCCACCAATCTTTGAGCCTGGTCCCTGTTAAAATACATCATGCTCTTTGTAGCTAAATGGTGAGCCAAGGTGAAGTAATGTGTTGCGGTGTCAAATATGGTGAAACTGAGTTATTGCATTTGCACATGGGGGGGATAAAAAAAAAACAAAAAAAAAAACTGGACCCTGTCCTATTAAAGCAGGCACAGTTCTGGACGTACCTGTTTGTCCCTTGGGGCGGTGCTAACTGCCATCAGAACAGAACAGAAAAGGGAAGGATAGGAAAACCACAATGATAACACAACAAGAACCAAACAACAAACAAACAAACAAACAAACAACAAACAAAAACAACAAACAGGAAAAAAAAAAAAAAACAAGACCAAGTTAGAAAGCAAACAGAGACAGAGAAGAGAATGAGGATGACCAGAATATTCACCAGAGAGATAGAAGCACAAATATGCAGAGATAAAAACATGCAGGTAGACTGTAACAGTATGGCTGTCTGTCAAAGGCCTGACCGTGACGCTAAGAAAACCCGACTGTCACACAGGAACATTCTAGAGGAGTCTCTCTCCTTGCCCTGTCTTTTCCTGTATTTGTACAGACCAAACAGCAATATAGCTGACAACCATAATAAGCTCTCTGTTTGTCTGATTGGGTGGAGAGCCTGCACTTGTCATATGCGCTGATATGAGTGAGAGAAATGGAGAAAAACTGTATTCGATTTCTCAGACCTTACTGCAGTTGAAATGTTATTACCTCCAATAAGGAATGGGTGTAGTATAGTCAGAAGAGTCAGCGGGTGATACAAAACATTTTACTACAAGGAGCTTTGTAAAAAACACTAACTGGTAGTATTGTGAAGAAATGACATAATATCTGTTCTGTCTGGACCTTCAGCATAAGGAAACAAACCAGATAAAATATCTGTGAGATATACACCACGAAAAATGTCCAAGAAAGAATGCAGGACACGCAATACGTCTGCACAGATCGATGCTTCATACCCTAAACACTCATCTAAAGAAACAGTCATGAACATTAAACCAAACACTCACCGACCCCCCCCCACCCCCCCCCCCCCCCAAGACTTTCGACCCTGACGCTAATACAGGTGAGAGTGTAGAGCAGGTGTGTGTATGTGAGCGAGGAGAGGGCAAACAGAGTGAGACTTGCCAGAGGAGCCTGAGGGGGGCGGTGCCCCCGCCCGCTGCCACAGCGTGGCCTCGGCCGCCAGCCTGCGCACGTACACCTCATTCACCTCCAGCAGGATGTTCTCCGGCTTTATGTCTGTGTGGATGATCTTGCATTTCGTGTGCAAGTAATCCAGGCCTTGGAGAACCTGTGAGAGAGTCGAAGGGGGGAGTGGGGGGGGGGGGGGGTGTTTTAGTCGTCTTTTTGTGAGCCGTATGGTATGTTTTTGAGAGCGTGGCTTTGGTCTGCGTTACGATGCGTTTTACGGAGAGACACGCGGAGCGCACGACTCGAGTGTTCACAGCATCGTGTAAAGGAGGTGTAGACGGCAGTGACCCACCTGTCGCAGAATACTCTTCACACAGACCAGAGGGAGGCCCATGTAATTGGACTTTATGATCCATTTTAGCAGCTGATGTCCAAGCACCTCCAGTACCATGCAAACATCTGAGGTGCCCATGAGTCAAGGACAGCTTTTTTCTTTTTTTTTAGAGGATTTAAAAAAAATAAACATAGTGCACACTGCAACATGAGGAGAGGAAGAAAAAAAAAAAGATAAGAATGGAGTAAACTGATTGGTCATGGGGGGAGGGGGGTTGGGGGGTATTTGTAAGGATACGGACACCGTTGACACCAGATATCTTGAAATCGTCGATAAGCTGGACTATTGTCTCCCGTTTGGGGTCTGTAGGATCACTGTCTCGTACCTGAACGCATGAGGAGGAAATTAAGTCCCAAGAATATAGAGGCACTCAAACAAAACCGCTAATGTCAACGGTACAGCTCTGAGCTACTATCAACTCACAACAACTGAAATTTAAAAAGTGCTGTTCGATATATTTAAATATCAGAATGTTTCTAAAAAAAAACTGCTTCTGAAGTTCAAACCAAAGGACTGATATATATGTAGTTCTTTGTGATGAGAAACTGATGTCTTATTAACTTTTTAAAATAAAATTTTAATTATAAAATTAAAAATATTGAATTACATCCATTTTACTTTATTCCATATTAATTAACTGCTGTTTTTAATTAATTTATTTACATTCTATTTGTGTTTTAAATGTAATTTATGTGTTTGGTTTCTACAGATAATACCTCTTCATGTGAAATATAATGAAATTTCAACAAACTGAACACTGTTTCTTGTAATTACAATTTAATTTTAATTTCATATTGCCAAGACTACAAACTACAACAGTGGAACTGTAATTAACCATCAATTATCAAGTCACTTCAGAACAATAAAGGGTTTTCACAAGCTGTCTTCAAATAATACCTTGATTCCTTTCTCATTAAAATCATTACCCTAGTGGCCTTCAACTTCAACAATGCCTAAGACAAGCCTTTGAGCTGAGAGAGTAATAAATAAAGTAATAAAAAAAGTTTCACTTCATCATTAAAATATGTATTCCACTCACACATCTCAGCAGCTTAATCTCATCCAGGGCTGTCTCAGTATAGTGCTGGGCACTTTTAACCACTTTCAGAGCCACAAAGCGTTTCCTCCTGCAGTGCATGAACAAACACACACAGAGACAGACACACACACACACACACACACACACACACACACACACACACAGACAGACAGAGAGACACAGTACATGAGGCACTGGCACAGAAATCAGCCCCTCACATTGTTTGAAGAACTGAACAGCAAAGCCTTTCACTAACCAGAAATGCATGTAAAATAAAGATAGGTCTTTCACGAAAAAGATTTCTCACATAATGAGAATGAGGAGAAAGATTACGTCCATGGAAAACCAATTTCTTTGCTTGTGCGGATGGTTTTGCAATTGCTTAAACCTTTGACACGACCCATAACTCTAACAATCTAGCCCTCCTTCCAGTAAAGAGTAATTAAATCTTAAGGATTAGATTTAAGTATAAAATCACTGGATTACTCACTGCAGATCCCAGCACAGCCACACCGTGGAGAAGTGACCCCACCCAAGCTTCCTTACAACATGGTACCTGCCATTAAACAGATCTCCAATCTTCACAGGGTAATATCCACCTAAAATATATACATTAAAAAAAAAAAAAAAAAATATGACCGAACTGTTTCAGCCACTGAGCAGAATCTGCGTCAAGTCTTTGGGATAAAGAAATGATGTAGAACTATCATAACTGGGCATATTTTGATAATATCTGTATGGTTGACTGAACACCATGCTTTATGCACACTTGGCATACAACACTTCAAAACATCCTGATACTGTGCCTTTGCAGTAATCGGCCGGATTTTCCTGTTCCTCGTCATCTGACCCGAGCAGTTCGGCTGGAGGAGGGGTGAAGTCGGGCGGCGGTGGGCTCAGTGTATGCGGGGGTGTGGTCTGATTGGATGTGGCCAGCGGAGTGGGAGGGGTTGAGGAGAGCACGGGAGGTAAACCCAGTGAAGGTGCAATGTGAGTGGAAAGTGACTCTGGAGATGATACTACGCTAGGTGAAGGAAGCACTGTTATGGGTATGGATATAGGCACGGAGTGTGGGCTCGGAGCGGGGGGCTCGAGATCGGGGGGGCTTTGAGACAGGTTGAGCGGCGGGGTGGCTGGAGTCTTTGGTGGGGTTGTAGATCTGTGAATGGTGAGGATGTGACACAGCTCATCAGAGTTGGAGATCTGGGACCTGAGGTGTATGGCAAAGGTAGCAAAGACAAAAGAGAAACAGCGAGTCAAAAGCGTTACTGCAATCAGCTTCACTATCAACAAAGGTTTTAAGTGCTGTTAACAGCCTGTACATAAGCATTCAATGTATAATTTGTACAAATAGCCAGTTGTTTATTTGTCCCCAGTATTTGTAACATTCAAAAGCAAACTGCTTAATAAACATATTCTAGAGTTTGAAGCCTATAGCTATCAAAAGGTGCTCAATGCTTTCTCCACACGTTAGACACATATACCCATGAAAACAAAATAAAAAGTACATGTCTATTGTAACCTGGATTTATGCTTTCATATAAACAAAGGTGTTTGACAAAGCGTAGTCTGTTCACTCCTGCTAACTCATACTGGCATTTTACCATCTACACATCATCCCAATCAAAATTCTCAGTAATCCTAAGGCGTAAAAAATATGCAGCTACCTGAGACTCAAATTGGGTTGCATGTTTCACCCCAAATAATTAACAGGAGTTACAAAACTTACTCCCCCATATTTCTTCAAAAACAGCATGGAAATAAGGAGCTGATCATGCTAAAATATGAACGACTGTATGTTCCAATGTATGCACCTTAACAATGACTGTGACAGACTAGGTGGAGAGATGCTCAGCTCCTTTACACAACATTAACTGTGTTCGCGTAAAGAGCGCGGCGTAAAACTTGACATTTTAGGGATGTGACCAAAAAAAAAGTGAATAATCACTTGTCAAAAAGGCAGTAAACATACAGCAATACGTCAATGTCGAGTGTCGAATCACCATATTATGTAATTCTCTTGAGATTGGTTTGGGTCCAGAGGTACCCCTTTTCATAACAGAGAACTCCCCTCGAATGTTTTTCAATCACGCCATGTGTATTGATGAGATTTGTCGGGGTTACATTAAAATAGACATTGAGGGAGGGGTGCATGAGTCAGTGTGCTTATCTGGAGAAGTGAGTCCCTCGGCCTCCCTTATGTATTTTTAGCACATACTCATAGACAGAAACCCTGCCGCAAAATCTGGAACATGCCCCGTTACACGCAGTGGTGATCTAGAACGTGGGTAATACTCACCCAATATCCAAGCCAGGAATGTCCTCGCTTGTTCTTTTGCGGTGTTTCTTGCTTTTCTTTTTATGTTTTTTCCCTTGGTTATTTTGCGGGTGGCTGTTACCACTGGACACTGACATCAATAAAAGAATATGTTAGCGACGCTAGCTGATGCTAGTTGCACACTCTTCACATTGCCAGCTGCTAGCCAAAGCAATCTCAGAAAAAAAACTAACGCTGCACTGACACGCAAGGACAGTCGCAGTGAGTGGCTATTTTAGCAACCGATAATATCAGAAATGCCTCAGCACACGTAAACCACGTATACATTTATGTGAGTAACCATGCGTTGACAGATGCTGTAAAATTCATAATACTGTTACTTCAGCGTGTTTGGTCCAAAGCTAACGATAACTGGCTAGCTCCGGCTGAATGAGGAGTGTCTGAGCTGCGTTTGCGTGCATAACCAAACTGCAAGCTAAGCTCTGACAAGAGCTAAAGTTCACTCAAAAAGCCCAAGTTCAACAATACAAAATAACTCCACCAACACAACAATATTTACATGTCAACACAAAAAGGGAAAACATGTTTATGTCGTGTTTTAAAACTCTCACCGTTCATCGATATCATCAGGACAGCTGTCACCAACCACACTCGCTGTATTCCAGTTAACGCATGCGCAATGACGAGGGATTGAATCGACGGTGGTAGCGGTTTAACGTGGGTTATCAGGAGGGAATATGCAGGAATAAAATATTCATTGATAGATTTTCGTTTTTGTTTCTATTGTTAGCCTCTAGATATCTGAGATTTTAAAAAAATGTGAAAATAAGTACGCATATAGACAGATAGACAGACAGGTAGACAGATAGGTAGACAGACATACAGATAGACAGATAAATAGATAGATAGACTTCCCATACGCTAATTTTGGATAACTGATACAGTCAAATCCCATGGTATTTAATGAATTATATGCATGATGCACTGTGACAAGCTTGAACCATATTCATCGTATCCATTGCTCTTAATGCATATTCATGCATCCAAGTCTATAAACACTTGTATTTGAACACAGCAACAAAAAATATAAACGCAGAAAACACAACTCAGTGTTAAAATTATAACTTTATTTTCCCCATACAAATTTTCATTTCATCATTTTGGCTCCCAATGTCTCTTCAATGGAGAGAATAATTCTATCCCAGTTGGAGAAAAAGAGCAATTTCTCTTCACAATATTTACAAGCACATATACACAACTGTTAGCAAACTATACACAATACAAGTATAAAAGAGAGAAAAACTTTAGGATGGGTCTGGGTTCTCTTTTAATACCAAGTCCTTTAAAAATCAACATATATTCTTTTTTTTCCCTTGTATAAAATTGTGTAAAATATGAGCTGAGAGACTTGCTCCATAAATGCCACACAACAATCTTTTAGACAATGAACTCATTTGTCTGACTGGGCCACACTGAATACAAAACACCAAACTACTGCACAACCGGTATGTGAATGATAGGTACAGACCGCAGGAAAGAAGGGATTTAGCTTTGTTCAGCCATCAATCTTTTCTCTCAGAGAAAAGTCTATTTTACAGAAAGTTTGTTAATAGCTTCACCACCATGCAAAAAAAAAAAAAAAAAAAAAAAAAGGAAAAAAAAAAGAAAAGAAAAAGAGAGTCTGAAAACACATACACGCACACACACACACACACACACACACACAAAACACAACTGTATGCACACAGTCAAAATGGGACACTTGTGAATATGAAACACAAGTATCATGCGCCCGAGAACAGCCAGTTGTATCAGCCAGTCAGATATGAAGCATGCATCAATTAATGCTAATTAAGACTACACCAATAGGCCAAAACACATTGTCTAAGCAGGCTAATGAAAAATAAGCACACATTTGAGCAAATTACTTTTGATAGTATACTGCTGTTGCTTAGGTCACATTACAGGTGTGGAAACAGACCTGCCTCTCAGTACTAAACATTAATAAAACCTGATAAAACCCTGATCGTTCTAAATATAACAAAAAGAAAAAAAACCAAAACAACATAAATAAATAATCAAAACAAAAATTTTTTTTGACCTAAAAACAGAGAAATTGTATAACTAAAGCAAAGTTACACATTATACCAACAGCGGATTTAATTAAGCCACCCATGGACTGGATGTTAAAAATGGTACTAATATACAGCTATACATTTATTTCTTCATTTTTCTCCACTCATAACCATTCAGAGTTCACACAAAAAGGCCCCTGAAAGGACAAACACCTGTTTGAGCTCTTCAGCCATACAAATCAGCAAAGAAACATTTCAAAAGGCGATAACCAAAAATGTAAACACAAAGTGCTAGGGGGCAGAAGACAAAGTAGTACAACATTTCAGTGATTAAAAAAAAAAAAAAAATCAAAAAAGAGATTCATTAGCAATGCTAAAAAAACAAAAACAAATCTATGTACACTAGCTTCATTAGAATAATTAAAACCGGTAGCTATGTTTATTAAATCTGTTAAAACTAAACGAGGGTTTTCGACTTCAAGATTTTTAGGCAATACTGAAATCACTAAACGAGAGGTGAAGCGGCAATTCTGAGACAGACACTGCTGTTAATCCCGTTATAAAGCCCTGTACAAATGTAAATGAGATTGATTATGACAAATAAAGACTGTAAGAATCAGCTCGAACAAGCCCTTAACTTTTAACTCCTCAGGACAAAATGTCACGGTTTTGCTCTATTTTTCTTTGCTATTTGGCAAATGTCAAGCTTGTATGTTTTTAGCTGGTAGACATTAAAAAGGTTAGAAAGAAGGCACATTTGGCAGCTGTGTATAAACAAGCACAAAGTACAGTGTATAAGTTAGATTTCATTCAGTGTCTATGTTATGTTCCATCTCACTACTGGTTCCCCAATCTCCTCAAAGTCCTGAGCACTCCAATCAAATCACCATCTGACGACAGCTGATCCGACGCGTTCAAATCTCTGTAACCCCCCACTGTACCCCATTTCTCTGTGGAGAACGCAGAGCCGAGAGCACTTGCTCCTCAATGTGGAAAAAAAAATTAATAAAAACAGTTACGCAGGTTTGATAATCCTGTTAAAAAAAAACGTTACGAAAAATGTACTTCAGTCAGAGTATTAAGATATGTCCCTCAGTTGATTAAGGTATTAAGGTATTCATACACACCTTTCAGAATGAAACAGTAGACAGAAAACAAGCCAACAGGAAAGAAGAGAGTCACCTATGTGTCATCAAAATCCATACACAATGTTTTTTTTACCATAAAAAGTGTGCAATTCATAAATTCAATACTTGTTGTGGTTTTTTTGTGCTAATGTGCTTAAGTTTATCCAGTACACCATGTGATTCATTTTAAAAGCATTAACCATTAACTGCGGCATAAGATGTCGTGTGCAGATGAAAGTTTCTCCGACTTTTTTAAAAAAAAAAAAACAAAAACAAAAAAACCCCATCACCAGCGCTTGGAGATAAGCTCATCATAATGTACATGATACGATACAGTCTCTGGGATCACATGTCATGTGACCCCTCTTGACTACTATGGAACTCATGCACGAGTGCCACACAGGGACTTTGATTAGTAAGTAAAATAATTATACAAATATCTTTTTTTCTACATATCCCTTAAGCATGTATCAGCAAAGTCTTTACATATGTCAACAGATCATAGGCAGAAAACGAAATAAATATTCATATAACACAGCTATGCAGATACTCATATTGTCTCTCACAGTAGAAAATATTTAGAATGAGCCCATGCAAGCTTCTCACAAACACAGACACACACATACACATACCTCTCTAACAGATTAATACTAGAATGATTAGCATGTGGTGTTTGCAATAAAATATTTCTGCGTGTTGTATAATTGTTCAGTCCAAAGTTCCCTTCATCATAAATAATTTCTAAGGAGATAAGTTCCAAAAAAGATTTCCAATTCACTCAGTGTTACACAATCCTGGAAGGCTGGAGTAGTAGTCTGAGTAGAAAACAGGAAGAGCTTGAATTTGGTTGTCTCTGTGGCTGGTATGCACCAGCTGACTGGATTTTACACAGCAGTGACCAGGCTTTTCTCAGTAGTGTCGTATTTCTCAAAGACAGTCTAGAGGGTGAGAGGTCGGAGTTCAAAGGTCCGTGACTTTGTTCTCCACCAGGGCGGCGACCTGCTGTAGACGATAGGCTAACTGCATCTTTTGTCCTGCAGCGTCTTCCTCCAAAGCCATGATGATCTAAACACACACACACACACACACACATACACACACACACACACACACACACACACACACACACATACACACACACACACACACACACATACACACACACACACAGAGGGTTTCCCATTAAACTACACCGCAAAATTAAAAGGCAAAAAAACAAAGAAATAAAGCCTGTTTCCGCTTATCTTGTTGAAAAGTTAAATTTACTCATCCATCCATGTACTGACCTGGTCATAATACTTGTTGATGTATTTATAAAGTTCATGCAAGGCCACCAAACTGTTCATCTCTGAGGCAAAGCTCTAAACAGAGAAAACACAGAAAACACACACACACACACACACACAAAAATCAATCCTCAAATTTAGGTTATACATAACAAACATCAACATTCCACCAGCATTTTCCGTTTTAAGTACAAGTTCAGAATTGTTGAAATTTCAGAGATGAAATACATAAACAAGTTATACGCAATTCATACAAATCAACAATCAGCAACGACTAGTAAGGTAACACTAATATTAATCTGTTTCCTGCTTTCATTGTTTTTTTTTTTAGTGGATCCTGTATGAACAGAGCTCTATCCTTTACCAAAAGGACAGACTAAAATCTAACACAACAATCTCTCTACTCTAACACAGAGATCCTCACCCCTGATAACTCAGTGAGAGTGGAGTTCATTTCCTGGTAGCAGCCGGATGCTGCGCTGTGAATGTCACTGTAGTACCTGCGGGAAAAAAAAAACTTCGTCAGACATCACACGACAGTTAAACACGCTCATCTGTGTGTACAGGGTACACATATCTGACAAACACTAAGATCTGTATGTCTAAATCAAACAAATGATCGCAATCAGAGAATCTACACCCAGTGGGTGGAAGTGTAAATGGACATTAATCCACACATTCCAGTTTTAGCTTTGTGTTTTCAGACCTTTGCGAAGACACAGTTTTCATTACTGTCAAGCACACATGTAGAGTTAGGCACTTGTCTTCAAACAGACCTGAGGGGTATACTACAGAGAAGGACTTCTCACTTTACTGCATGAAAGCTAACGTCAAGACTCTTCAATGAGAATTGTTCTAGATATGAAATAAAAAAAAAAAATTGGTATTTTCTGGCATTTCGTGTCTCACCTCTCCACCAACTGTTTGTACCGAGGAATTTCTCTGGCGTATAGTAGCTTATTGACAGGAGAGTCCTGGAGAACACAAGGATAAAACAGTCATTCTTCTCCATTCTTCCCTTTTAGTCACCGCTGATATTTCAAACAGTTACAGAGTTTGGTTTGGTCTAATCGTTGAATACGCACTAACTGGAGCAAGAGAACATGAGTAAAAACGGGTGGGGGGGTGGGGTCTTACCCGGCCCACTTTGTGCTCTGACGTGGTGCAGGAGTCGATGAAGGTTTGGGCGATGACTGAGAGTACCGCGTCCACGCTGTCCGTCACCTGCACGTCAAACACAAACTGCGGGTTCTTCAGGATGTTTACCCAGAACCGTAAAGGCAAGCTGTGGACAGAGAGACAAAAAAAAAAAAAAGAGCACGTGTTTACTTCTTTAAATGATAAAAACAAAACAGATTCACCGGAGATCAAACGATTCAGGATCAGACGGTAAACAATGCTCAAATCACAACTTGTGTCATAAACTAAAAAAACAGTCATGTTTTTGTGTGTGTTTGTGACAAATGCTGCACTAGACACAGTGTACTGAGTTTGACAGGGCAGCAGATAGTAAAGTTAACCTGTTTGTTTTCCAGATGTGGACAGTCTCCGGGTCATGAATCTCATGTTTCTCTGCCATGTCATCCAGGAAGTCAAAGAAATATCTCACTGCTATTGGAGGTGGTCGCTTGGTGTTGAGAATGGCCGTGAACACGTCATCCACAAATTTCTGCAAGGTTCCCTGTGGTAGACAAATTTTCAGATGTATTCATCAAGTCTAAATATGTGCCTATACAGTCAGATCCAGATCGCTGATAAATGAAAAACTCTTGGGCCAGAAGTAACATCATTATTACTGTCACATTAGTAGCCAGATATTATTTTTACTGCACGTGTGTATGTGTGTGTGTGTGTGCTTGTGTGTGTGAGACAGACCTTCATGGAGAGCAGGCGTGTGAGGTATATCTCTGGAATAGCCTTAGCCCTCTCCCTCTCTCTCATGCTGCTCTTCCTGTGTTTGGGGATCTCAGGCTCTTCACTGGACTTCACCAGGTGCCACAGCCGCAGACCCTCCTCTTCCTCCCCCTCCAGCATGGGCGTCTCTACAGGGAGCAGAACGGGACAAACTCAGTCAGAGTATGCTTAATGTGTTAGACGTTCTTTATCGCGTCTTTCGAGTATACCAAACTGGACGAGACAATCTTAAGTTGTATGTTTGGAGCGTATATGACTTACTTTCTCCTGTTTGGAAGACCTGGTTGACTCCTGTAACAGCAGCGCTCTGACAGCGAGGGATAAGGGCCACCGTGGCCCCGTCCGGTACCTTGAGAAGAAGGTTAAGAGAGACCGAATGAGAATGAGTGGTGATCAGAGATGGTTACAACGGTACAGACAGCTCAGGACAGCACAGCGGTGATGTGGATACAGGTCAGCGGTCATGTGGGTTACCTTATAGTGCTGCAGAGTGTTCAGTCTCTTCCACTGACCCTGCACGATGGCTGTGACGTCATCGTCAGACAGCGTCAGGTGACCGGCCTGGCCCGCTCGCCACTCTGTGTGAAAACAGAAGCGTGAGCGGCGATTCCACCTGAATGGACAAGCTGTTTGGGAGAGTTTTTCGTAAAAGCTAAACTGGCGCGGACTCATCCCAGCTTTCTGTTCGTCAGTTCAGTTTTCAATCTAACAAATCAAACAGTATTTTCCTGTAATGGCTCGTGCCTCCAGCCTGCTGTGAAGGTGATAGACAACTGTAGCAATACCTAAGTCCAAGGAATCGGCAGTGGGTCTCTGAGAGAACGGCACTCCTTTGTAGATTTGGTCGAGGATTTTGTCCTTAACCTGTGTGATGGTATCGATGTCCAGAACCTTCACGGGGCAGGGCTGCACCTCCACGCCATTCTTCACTTGCACGGTGAGAGTCTGATGGAGAAACACACACACACACACACACACGGAATAAAGACAGGCACCCAAAGAACATCAAAGAAATTAGCAAAGAGTTACAAACATGAATGATGTAACAACTAGTTTAAAAAAGAATGAGAGAATGACAGGGATTATGAAAGGAAAAAAGAGGCAAAAAGATAAAAAAAAGAGAAAGAGAAGATGGAGAGATGGAGTAGGAGTATGAGCAGGAGTGACGAGGAGAGATGAGAGGAATGGAAATTTTTGAAGAAACGGTGAGAGTGGCAGTGAACAGTGAAGACTGTGAAGACTGAGCGTGCAATGGGTCCAACATTAGAGAGGAAAGAGGGAGAAGAAAAGAGAGAGGCCAGAGAAAGAGACCGAGAGACAGCCTGCAACTCGAGGAGAGAGAGAAGGAGTGGAACAGGGGGAGAGAGTGAAGGAGAGAAAAACGGAGGGAAGGAAGAAGTGAATGGCAGGTGAAGCGCTCTTACCATAGAGCAGTAGTCTATGCCTTCTCTGAGGAGGTGACTGTCGTTCAGCGTGCGTTTGGCTCTGCCCGTGACTGCATCTACTGGCCCTTTGTCCACCTGGTACTTAATGGCCCTGTAGAGCTTATACAGAGGCTCTCCTGCCACTTCCTACACACACACACACACGTAAAATGTAGCTGCTGTGTATCTGTATCTCCGTTAATTAATCAGGACAGAGGCTGGATGTTTCTCTAATTTTATCGTTCAGGGTTTCTCGCCCCATTTAGGGCCCATTCACGAGTGCCATAACATAAAACAATTTACACCACAGGGTTCCTTTGACAGTTTCCGTACTGTGAATCAGTAGATATTAATCACGATCTGCAGCGGAGGTCATTTCATTTACTCCTACCTTAAGGAAAGAGTAGAGACAAATGGACATCCAGTTGGTCAGCATCTTCTCCACAACTGTCTCAGTCCTTAAAACACAAACAAGAGCCCACACATGAGATGTAAAAGATTTAATGTAGCCAGATACGGATCAGGTATGCGTGCTGTTTCCTGGTCTCAGAGGACAGATATGAATTTAAAAGGACAGGAATCAGATATAATAAACAAACTGATAAACAAAGCCAGGTGTAGAAGTAGGGGCAACGTCCAGCCAAAGAGAGAGGGTTGTGTGGCTGAAACTGAGAGGTGTGTGGTTCGTACCTGCGAAGCATGAGTTTAGGATTCTTGTCCACATACTGCTGCACCAGATCTTCCAGTAGGGTCTTCATGACATCGGTGAAGTACTCAAGCTTGTCATGTAAAGCCATGGTGAGCAAGGAAGCCACGTAACCACGGTCACGCTGTGAAAAACTCGCCTGGCCCTCCAAAGTGTGGATGAACTGGTGCGGGTATACAAGAAGAGATAAAACGGCGACTAAGACGTGTTAAACATGTGTCTGTTTCACATCGTTTTTTTTTTTTTTAACGTTTCTGTGATCATGATCCGTGCTTCAGAGGAAATCCATATATTTTCACCTGATGAAGGCTGCAGATGAAAGCTGATTATTATGAATTTAAGAGTGATCTGCAAGGCTATGTCATCTCAGATTTCATTTCAAATGCTTCATTTAGTTCATGTTCAACAGACTTCTTCGCTATTTGGCAATGAATATTGAAATGTTCTGAAATATTTAAGTTCTGCTTCACTTTGGCGGCTTTGCCGTTTGGCAGTTTTATCTGCAGTGTTCCAGTGGAGGGATGAAGGTTCAATGTGGATTTCTCTTCCTAGACATCACAAACATGCCTCTCTGTTCAAACAGACAGTGGGCTGTATTCAGTGTGATAGGAATGTAAAATGAATGTGCTATAAAAAAATAAAAAAAACAACGTATCAAGTGTTTGAAGTTAAATGCTGAATCTTTGGGTTCAAACTGTCTGTTATAATACAGTAACTTGTCACGAGAGAGATTTTCAAACTGTCTAACTCTTTGTTTTAAACAGCCAAACTCTCAGAAGACTATAAAACCCTCAAAACTGTTACTCCTGTCAAAGTAGCAGTGACTTTAGGTAAATTAGTCACAATCAGTAAGAGACAGGCAACATTCATTAGTCCTTTTTCACTCTTAGGAGACTAACCTTTGAGTCGGTAAGTACTCTCACGTTAGTCTGTAAATTAGACCAGGAAAATCTGCCTATGGTGACAGTTATGTGCATTTATGTGCCATAAAAACTGCATTTCAATATTTCAGAGCTTCAAAAAATAACATAATGTCATTCATATAAGTCCCTCATATTAGAGTGTGTATAAACAGTGTGTCTTTGTTACAGATTTGACTGATGTAGGGTATAATAAGAAACCCGAGCAGTCACGGCACATCTGTATTCCATTCCCTCTCCTGCTGCACTGTCACATCTGGTGAATTTTCAGTGTAATATCTGGTGAATTTTCAGTGTAATATCTGGTGAATTTTTAGTGTAATGTGTGGTAAATTTTTAGTGTAATGTGTGGTGAATTTTCAGTGTAATATCTGGTGAATTTTTAGTGTAATATCTGGTGAATTTTCAGTGTAATATCTGGTGAATTTTTAGTGTAATTTCTGGAAAATTTTTAGTGTAATGTGTGGTGAATTTTTAGTGCAATGTCTGGTGAATTTTCAGTGTAATATCTGGTGAATTTTTAGTGTAATATCTGGTGAATTTTCAGTGTAATATCTGGTGAATTTTCAGTGTAATATCTGGTGAATTTTCAGTGCAATGTGTGGTGAATTTTCAGTGTAATGTGTGGTGAATTTTCAGTGTAATGTGTGGTGAATTTTCAGTGAAATATCCGGTGAATTTTCAGTGCAGTATCCAGTGAATTTTCAGTGAAATATCTGGTGAATTTTCAGTGAAATATCTGGTGAATTTTCAGTGTAATATCTGGTGAATTTTTAGTGTAATATCTGGTGAATTTTCAGTGTAATGTGTGATGAAAGAGTAATTCTGAAGAGTAATTCTGAATCTGAGGTACTCACCCGGATTAGGAAGAGGCGGTTGTTGAGCAGGTTGTTAAGCTGGCTCAAACCCTGTTCCACAGTCTGCCGACGGGATTCTGGTAAGTCCAAGCTCTGACTCAGTGGCGCCCCCCTTTGGCCAGGGAAGAAAACGCGCTCGGCGTAAGAACGGTAGTCGAGGAAGGGGATGCCGGGACCGCCCACGTCGCTACTCAGATCCATCATCTCGGTCATCAGATCTTCAGACAGAAAGAGATATCGAAACGCAACACATCGCTCATCAAGACAAGGCTTCTTAGCAAAGGACGAGATTTCTCAGTACGACTATACCGTCTTATGCAAGTCTTTTATTTCAGAACTGGCTTGTCTCAGAAACAGACCCAGTGGTGTTTTTGACACGGCATTTGACACAGTCCATAGGTTTCGTTGAGAAATCGTGAGCCGATGGATGGATGTATCCCAAATACTGGGTTAGTCCTAACATCTGCTGAGTGAGCTGTGAAAATAAACCCGCGCGTACCTGTGAATTCCTTCCTGCACTGGTCCCCCACGTTTATTTCCAGAGTTTCCAGCTGGAGAAGAACCTTTTTATAGTCTCGCAGGGCTTGTTTACTCTTCCGCCTGTGAGAGGAATGAGTCAGAACTCACACATCATCATTGTTTCTCAGCGCAGATATCATCTCACATTCCTTTTAAAGAAAAGAACGC
This sequence comes from Chanos chanos, assembly GCF_902362185.1. Classification (NCBI taxonomy): domain Eukaryota; kingdom Metazoa; phylum Chordata; class Actinopteri; order Gonorynchiformes; family Chanidae; genus Chanos; species Chanos chanos. The sequence goes on along the minus strand of NC_044503.1, from coordinate 9,922,928 downwards.
TAAACTTATCAGGGGCCTGATAACATTCTAAAATGATCAAGTTTATGATGACACTTTTAAAATATTCAAAAAAGGCTTCTCAAAAAAATGTTTACTCTCTGTGGAAATTAGGAGCTCATAACCAATCTGGGGTAATTAAGGTACAGAATTAATGCCTGGAAAATATCATAATTTAAAAAAAAGTATCCCATGAGGCTGACCACGTCTCTCGAGCATCACGTGTCTGTGAACTACACTTTGCACTGTGAGAATGTATACAGACAGAGATGGAGAATGAGAATGGTGAAGAGTGTTAATAAGAGCACGTGTATTCCTGTTCAGTGCTTACCTGTACATAAGAATGATGACCAGAACAATGAGGACGACCACCGCCACGCCGGCAGCCAGGCCCACCTGAGCAACTAACGGCACAGGTGAGGATGGGCTGCTGTCATACTGGACTGGTCCCAGATCAAACACCAAATGACCCATTACCACCTGGAACACACATACGCACACTCGCATGTCACGCAGTATACCACACTTGAACACCTTTAACCAATCACCACAAAGGTCACTTTTTTTCTTGGAGCCTGATTGGTCGAGATGGACTCACCCGCAGCCGGGGCAGCTCAGAGTCCTCGCTCTCGGGCTGTTCCACGGGCGGCTCGCAGTACAAGGTCGTAATGTCCAGAGTCTTCACCTCGCACCTCTCAGTGCCCAGCCACGCCTCCACTTCCTCTTTAGTCATCGCAAGGGTCAAATCTCTACCCTGGAGAGCACACACAGCCAATGCACAAGGACTCTCAGTCTGAAGATCACATGCAAGGGCCTGTTCTCTTAATCACTGCTATCCACGCGGTCTAAATCTAATCCAAACTGTGAACCTGACCCCCCCTCCTCTGACTTCCTGATGCACTGGCGGGACGAGAGGGAGCACTCACCTCCACAGCAATCACTCCGTTTGAAGTGGGTTTGAAGTGATAGGGCTCATCTGGACTGTCATGGTTGAGGGGTTGTAAGTACGGGTTTGGGTGGTACGTGAACGCTTTCCCCTTGATGCTTTCAAAATCGATGTGAACGTTATCCATCTGAAACCACACCTTGGTCACCCGCGAGTCCCGCGGCACCTCGGGCGTAAAACAAGTCATCCGGTCAGACTGGACATCTTCACAACGTCCTTGTTTCTGAAACGCAGGAAACCGTGAAATTTACCGTTTGATCGTTTCGGTCAAAGGAATACAGTCAAATACCCGTGCTCTACAAGCAGACAAACTGTAGGCAAATCTGAAAAAAAATGAGCAAGATTACTAACCGAATAATAGAAATGTAACACGCACTAACAACAGATAAAAGGAGCGATCGTCGTACTTTAACATATCTTACCTTTTGCACAGTGTTATTAAAATCAACGTGCAGGTTTCTTGCTGAAATGTGACTGCGTCTCCGTCTGCGGACCAGGTAGTTTCCCGTCGGCTCAAACAGGAGAGACATCAGAGGCTGCTGTACGATGTCCAGGTTCTGGCCCCAAACAGAGATCGCACGTCCACCCCTGCAGAGGATTCAAACAAGGGCTCATGCATCTTTCAATCCAATTCAAGGCCTCGAATAAATAAGTAATAAAGCAAGCTTCCTCACCCAAAGAAGCTCTCTGTTGGTGCGGCATCAGTGATATTGGGATTCTTCAGATAACGGAAGGTAACGTTATGTACTATTCTCTCTGCCTTTCCAAACAACGCTTTGACGGCCACGTCTGCTGTTCGCTCGCTGGGACCCGTGCGACAGACCAGCTGAGAGTTTTCCACTTCCATACTGAATGACGGATGGAGAGAAGAAAGAGAGAAGAAGAGAAGAAAAGAAGTTTCTAGCTGTCCTGAGCTGCTTTTAATGAGGCGTAATAAAACTGGCCTGTGTCGTGTGTGTGACAGAGCGTATAACTAGAGGGTTAGAGGACTCACATATGGCAGGGCTGAGACCCCACGTAGACCTTCAGATCTCGCCTCTGTCCAGTCGTCAGTTTGGAACCTTTCACAGTGAGCAGTGTACCCCCTGCCACGGGACCCTTATCAGGTGCAATACCGCTGAGCTGCGGGTCCTGTCACCACATACACACACACACACACACACACACACACACACACACACAGGGAAGAGAGCATGAAGCAGTGGTGTTGATATGAAATGCTATGAATGGTAATGTGAGCTGTCCTCAGACTGAGGGAGGTCTCACCTGATAAGTGAAAGAGACATTGGAGTGTCCTGGGTCTGAATCTCCTACTCGGACGTTGACTGGTCCTGTAATCTCTCTGTCGCTGGGCTGAAGCTCACACACTATCCTGAAAAAAAACAACATAAAGAAACATGATGTAATTCTCACAGAACTGTTCTTTAGGCCAGTGAGACATCACACGTGCAAGGTCCGTTTACCTGGTGGATATGAGGTAACCCTCGGGCACAGGCTGGCATCCGAGCCCGGCCACAGTCACGCCTGTCTGGATGTCCTCGTATCTCTGGCCCAGGTTAGAGCCACTGATGGTCAGACGAATGCCTCCTTCCAACGGCCCGGTCAACGGATGGATCTGAACACAGCATGGAAAAAAGTTAAGGGCGTATAAAAGCGCTTGACAGTGGATGTTCATCTGTTTCAGTTAAAACACAGTTTCATGATAACAACTTTTCATTTCAGTGTTATAATGCAGTGTATTATCACATAGTTATGGTTTCTGCATCTATTCTCAAAATGGTTTAGAAAGTGTGTTCATTAGCTATGGACAGGGGGAGATTAAAATATTTCGTGTGTTCAGTGGGGATGGGATTAAAATGTAGGTATGTTAAGTAGGTGTGTTCAGTGAGTGGGTTAAAATATAGGTGTGTTTAGTAGGTGTGTTCAGTGAGTTCCGTACCTCAGTGATGGTTGGCAGTGGGCAGGTGTCTGCAGGGCTGGTCGAACAGGAACGGTTGAAAACACAACCAGGATTTTCTCCTTCACACCACACACAGCCATATTCTAATGACACTGCACGACACTGACTGCAGTCTGACTGGCCCACAGAGCAATCATAGAGTCTCACTACACACACACACACACACACACACACACACACACAGAAGCACACACATCAACAACCAGTGCTAGAAAAGTCAGACATGTAATATACAGAGAAAACACAATATCGAGAAAAAATGCTCTAATTCTGAAACATTCTGACACTCTCACATCTCACAAACAACTTTGTAAGATGTGTATGCATTCGGTTTGCAAACTTTTGTTTTCTAGGAGACAGAGCAGGGACACTTACGTCGTAGATGTGGAGCTGAGTCTATGTGTTGAGTGCCACTCTTTAGATAAACTGGGGCAGAATACTCCAGCTCTTTCAAAGTGTACTGAAACTGAAATCAAGGCAAACCAAATCTCACTCATGAACATGGCTTTAAAAATCACAACCATAAAATGTGTGTGTGTGTGTGTGTGTGTGTGTGCATGTGTGCTTTTGTATGTGTTTGTGTTTACCTGATGAGCAGCACATGTGAAGATGTCTGTGCCTTTGCCTTCGTCCAGGGTAGCAGGCAAAACAATCTCTTTTCCCTCGATGACCACCACACAGTCATAATCCCCCCTGTCCTTTAAAGAATATCAAACAATGCGTTTAAAATCACAGCCTGGCGGCAAACCGGCCCCCTGTCCCATTAGCATAAAACATGTTGTTGGCACACTGTCACATGCAGCCAGAGATAATGGCCTTTTTTAAATGCGCATCCATGAAACCACTCATCAAATGTCATCCTTTAATGCACGGAGCGGCAGGACGAGGATAATAGTGCCGTGAAAATCGAGGGCTCTGTGTGTGTGTGTTACCTTAAACATGTCCAGGTTTTTTCCCTGTAGAGTGAGCTGTGTGTCAAAGCCCACAGGGACCAGCGGAGAGCCCAACAGGGCAGACACACACGGGCAGGCGTCCAAACCACGGGGCTCTGACTGTGTCTGATTCACAACCATCACACACACACACACACACACACACACACAAATACACACACACACACACATACACGCACACACACACACACACACGCACACAGACACACATACACGCGCACACACACACACACACACACACACACACACATACACACACACACACACACACACACACACACCCCATTAATCTAGGCAAGGTGGTAAAAGGTAATTATTACAGTAGTAGAGGGGGAAAAAAACACTTGAGAGATTTGTCATTCTGTCCATTAAACCCAGACTGAGACTGGAGGACTGAGAGCCAGGAAATTTCCTGTAAAGTGACCTGAGACAATGACTCAAATGAATGCCCTCCAAATGAACCCTTAATGGGCGTGTGTCAGAAAAGCTGGAGGCAGCGTGTGAGGACGGTTGAAGACGGTGTTTGGAGAGGAGAAAAGACCGGGGCCCAGGGCAGTGGGAGTGGACTCAGTTTTTACCTTTGAGTTATAGATGATGTGCTCCTGGGCACAGTTTTCATTGTGTGTGCAAAGCTCATCTAGAGCACACCAATGACACGGCCAGTCACTGCTCACACACGCCATACACCTGGAGCAACAGAGATCCCGTTACCTCTCGCTTAAAACACGCACAACTCACATGTAGTATACGAGCTATTAATGGAACAAATACCATTACATAAATAAACTGTTAACAACATTTAAATAAACAAGTAGCTGGATCGCCTAAGATGAAATATTTGGCTGGATAATGACCGCTAAGAAATGTTCTTAGAAAAACTGTCTAACAGGTTTAGTCAGTCCGTCATTATGTATTAACTTACTGCCATACTAAGGGCCACAAACTCTCCTGATGTGTGAGCGTTTCACTATGTAGAGAGGCAAAGGGCATGTGTGCGTGCGTGTTAATGTGTGTGTGCGTGTGTGTGTGCGCGTGCGCGCGCATGTGTGTGTGTGTGTGTGTGTGTGTGCGTGCGTGCACATGTGTATGTGTGTGTGCACCACTGCGCGTGTGTGTGTGTGTGCGCGTGCGCGCGCGCGTGTGCGTATGTGTGTATATGTGTGTGTGTGCGCGTGCATGTGTATACTTACGGTGAGGTGGTGTTGAGTCGCCCCACGGCCTTGCAGTCATAAAAGGTCAGGTTGACATGTGCGATGGTCACCTCTCCAAATTTCAGTGCCACGCGCAGAACCATGTGATCTACGGAGCAGAGGACAAATGAGGGCTGTGCGACGACTCCGGCCGCCCTCACACACACACACACACACACACACACCCCGTCTTATTTCTTTTGTTTTCACCAACAACGCAGCTCCCCTCCAGCTCTGAAGAATGCACTTATTGGTGATGTGAGTCTAAACCGTAGCCCCACCCACATTCAAATTGTCATGTGACTGGGTCTTAGGAAAACACATGGATGTTGCTGTAGGCTGGGAATGGATATCTTAAGTGTACTGGTCTACCACCCAAGGTCTAACACACAAGGTCTTCAGTTACGTTCATTACTTTCCTTTAGGAAAATAATCAGAGCTAAAAGACAAAAAAAGGGACTCCTCACGTTAGAATACTTAAGAGTATTTCAATCGCCACAAATGTATTCTAGCAGTTTTCTGACTTTAAGAATGTTTGTTAGTGCGGTGACATAACCCTAGTGTCACAATATTTTCAAAAATGTTCATATAATCACTCACCAATGAGCAATTTAAGAGCTGTGGAATTGTATGTTACGTGAACAATCTAGAACTAATCTTATGATCAAGTTTCACTTTCTTTCTTTCTTTCGAACAGTGGGATATGGGACTAAAATAGCCTGGGTAATGTGATCCGGTCACAGAAGCATACCGTTGCCTGGTGGGCTTTGGGGGAGGAGCTCCGGTGAGGGTGACTGGCAGGTGATTTTATTCTCCATGACAACTGCAGACTGAGCGGGCAGGTTACCAAAAGCGCAAGAGAGAGACTCGCTTTCCGACAATGCAGGCAACTGTTCGACGGTAAAAGAGACCTGCAGGAAACAAAGAAACATTACAAACATTTATGAGTCATTTAGCCAGCAGTACATTGTTCACTGTTCACTTAAATGTACGTATACAGCTATGCTGCCAATTGCTCTCAGCAGACACGTATATTAAACATTCATAGGGTTTGGCAACTTGAATGCTCACAATGGCTTCTTTAGTGTAGTCAAACAAACAGAGAGATATTCACCGTTTCCCTGCACAGACTGCAGCACTAGCTAAGCTGAACCTGATTCTCAGGTCTACAGCACACACACAACACACAACATACACGGGCAAAGGACAAGTAAGGACAGCGTAATGTCCTCCTTATTGTCTGTAAATCAGAGCTAGCACCAACGCAGAGACAAACCACCTCCAGAGACACACGCTTTGTTTGTCCAAAAGAGGGGCCCGGAGCCCTGGTTAATGGTCATTATATTTTTTTTTCCCCCATTGTGAACATTTGCAGTGAGTACACCAGGGAGAAGACAGCATTTATACAAACCTGTGTTTCTTCATCTCTGCTGAGCAGAGCTGGGTCCAGACTCTGCATGCTGACACACTGCTGCGCGGGCCCGTAGCTCCAGAGCCAGTGGTTCCGCTGGGCGTTACGTTCACACTCCAGTTTCCGCGTGCACCTAACGGGACGGGGACGCGACCGTGTCACAGGGTGGCGTGGAGACCTGGTTCATTTGATCGCTTAGACCATTCATTCCGCTCTGTTTACTAACTCGCAACACAAACTCTAAAATCTATATGTACAAACACAAAGTCGCTCAAACGCGGAGATGTTTGTGAAATGGTCTGTTCGCATCGCCTTCAGGACATTTTCACCACAGAAAATTTCAATGTGTGAAACGTAAATATATACTTAAACAACGCCCGTAGGGACTCTTACAACATCGTACGGTGAGTCAGCCAACTGGAATTTATGCTACTTACACAAGTAAAATTATTTCACAAGAGTATAACAAAGTTCTGGACTAGATAACAAGGAAAACAGATCTGATTGGCCAACCTAAATGGGCAGGGTTAGGTAAAACTGGGAGTGGTCTTGGTACCTGCCCTCCAGCGTGCACCAGCCGCAGTACGGGTCTCTGGCCGACAGACAGGACTGGCAGTCCAAATGCTGATCGCACTGAGCCACCTCCAGCCGTGTGACCTGCATAAAACACACAGTGCCCTCAGTAAACAAAGAACGCACGCACACACACACACACACTCACAGACATATAGTTGCACTGGCTATGTTATTATATTAATCAATGTCATGGTGTATTAGCTAGATTCAGCATCAAACACAGATTTTCCGAGCAGAATTAGTATTTATGACAGATAAGACTTCTTTTTCCTTCCACACTGGAGCTGAGAGTGCAAATGATGCAGTGTTCTATTACAGTAGGTGTCTGATACAGTGTGGAGCAGTTCTGCTTTCCGCTGAAGCATTTTTCTCACCCTTTTCTCAGTCAGAGCATAAACATTTTGTCCCTTTGAGTCCAAAAGCAGATCAGCGTTGACAGGGCTGTCTTTATCCACCTCCACTGAGTCATACAGCGTTCCTGTGCCATTCTGATTCAAAAACACCTGCGTAAAGAACACACACACACACACACACACACACACAGATGTATAGTCACTATGGTTACAAAAAAAGATCCATAATAGACAGAGTAAACCTTTCTTCTTCATTTCCAAACCACACTTCATTTTGTATATTAAGTTCAAGAGGTCAATTGATCAGGTGTAAGCGCTCATATGCATTCATAAACAGACACCAGATTAGGGTATGTATTCACACACACAGACACACACACACAGTGAAAGAGCAATCTGTGCAGAGGGAAACACAGTCCTGTATTCAAGGCTGGGAATCTGTACAGGGGCCTGCCGACGATCAATTTCCACCCGGAGTTTTTTTTTTTTTTTTGGATAGTGTAAACAAGATGCCTGTTTTGTAGAGTTCAGCGCTGATATTTCATGCAAAACCGAGGAAAGTGGGGGATGAACACTCCTCCCTCTCCTCCTTTCCCTGAGCTCATCTATCAGCCTACCCAGAATGCCCTGCATGTGACTGCACCTCTGGGACACATCCTCCCAGAAGCACTTGTGTTCAGCAGTCAAAGTGTGTTCTTTAGCATTAGCTCCAGTCCCTACTTTAGCGCAACCCAACCCACCCCACCCCCCACCCCCCTCCTCCTCACCCTCACCCCCCACCCCCAACATGTGATTAGAGCCCTGGGGGCGAGATTAACCACGCTCTCCAGGCCTCAGACATTCCAGACAGCGCGTAAAAGGAGAAAACAGGCACGACGCAACAGCCAGTGGCATGCTGGTCCTATCACAACACCGTTTTCATACATTACATACAACACGGGGGCTGAGAGGCCGTGAATATGTTTACAGTCGCGCGAGGCGTTTGTCATACATCCGACCGTGACGGCAACTTCTGTGGCTTCACGCTCGAAACTCTAAGTTTTGACCGAGGGTGGGGGGGGGGGGGGGGGGGGGTCCAGAAAGCGTGTCATTGCAAGAGGATGAAATGCTTATCACATTCGTAAGAAATTACCGATAGGATTCCACGAACGCTGGGATTGTTGCCTTTCTGTTTCAGAGGAACGGGAATGACGGGACTAGAGTGATGAACATTTCAAAGTTTTTGCATGCTCTGACTCGTCTGATACAGCATTCCTTAAATTGTAACCATACTGCTCAGCAAAAGCAAGATTTCCTACTTGTCATCTCAAAGTCCACCATGCAGTGCACAGTGTATGCTTTCTCTTCGTTCTGTTATTAAGTGTGACAGGTGCATTTCCAATCCTTTTACTCCAGAAAATAGTCCTTGGCCCTTGGGGCCAGGATTCAAAACCAGAGCTATTTATCGGTTTGTTTGTTTGTTTGTTTACATAGTAGTGTTAGTGAAACACAACTAACATGTTTAAAAAAAACAAAGTGTCACTTTGTGACAGGAGCCAAGTACACGCTCCCTTAACTTCGCTATAAATCCATATTTTCTAAGAGTTTCAAAGGGGGGGGGATCAACAAATTCAACAGACGATACAAAAGTCAAGCGTCGAGATGACAGGGAAATCTTCGGGGAGCAGAAACCAAAGAAAAACAAAAGCTGCTCCCCATGGTCTGTTCAGGGAATGAAACTGGGTGGGAGTTCTGTCACTCTGGTGCTGGGGAGACCCGTTACCGTGGTAAGGATGAAACGGTACGTACCTTGTGCAGCTGCCCACTCTTGTCCCCCAAGAGAGCGATGGTGTGTCCTGCTTCAGTAGCCGTGGTAACAGCCGTGAGCTGGGTGGTCCTTTCCAGAAAGGGCGAGGCCTTAAGGGCAACGGTGCTGGCGATCGGATTGGGGGTGTGTTCGCCTCCGCAGGGGTATTCATTCAGCGAGTCCTGCGGCATAAGATCCAATCTGTCAGAGGGTGACTATTTAACACCGACAGCTATGACAATGGGCCTTGAGGCCAACGTGCGAGACGTTAGACAGACACGCTGAACAGATAGGGGGGGGGGGGGGTCGATTCAAATCAAGGTCAACAGGAGTTTTAACGTTCCGCTGCTCGTTTTGTGAGATGTCGTACGGCTCCGTTTCTGACTGCGTGCCGCGTTCTCGTTTTCTTCTGATTTGCATTCCCTGATTATCTTTCCCAACTTCATTCTTGACCTCTCTTCTCTGCTAAAACATCTCAGATCTACTTTAACTTTCAAGTGTCTCTCACACGCAAAGATTCTCAAAGAGCGTCTCTGCACGCATGCATTTTGGCTTAGATTTTCATCTCCTTCCTTGATAAAACAGACTAACTGGTCTGACAATAGGCCCTCACAAACTGGTGCCGGTCAGAGGAGCATGGGTACCCCCTCTTGAGTCTCGGGCTGTCTGAATGTTTTGGTGACAGGAGCTTTTTAATGTCAGCGTTGTCTTGGGGTTGCCCATAGGAATTCTCAGGTCTCAGGTATTCTTTCATGCTGCTTTGTGACAATATTTGCTGGAAACGGCATCATATCGGTAAAGTAAAACGGAAGGAGAACAGAATTGCAAATGGATCACATTGTGATACTTCATGTGCAGTAACAGTGGGTCGTGACCAGCAGGGGGAGGCCAGAAGAACACAGATGTGATCCGGCTGACCTCTCTCAAACAGGCTGTTAAACAATTACACGACGGCACAGAGACAGTCTATGTGACCGATCACTGAGTGACATTTTTTTAACATAAACAAATCATCACAAGATGGAATCTGATGGGTAACGACCAACAGGCTGTGCTGAGCACACTGCTGCCGTTATTACAACACAAATGCTCAGTTCAGACAGAAATGTTGCACTCTCCTTTTCCCTCTGACCTAGCAAGAAACACGGTTCACTCGAAAATTCGCCTGGAAGCGTTGTGAACCCAATACAAATACACATTACAGTGGGCGGAGATCCTTTTTTCACATTTTAGCGTGCAATGGAAAATACCATGAAAGCACACCTCTGCAGGTTTGCTTAACCCTCTGGCTACAACTCCAAATTATTTTAAGTTTCGTTCCAAGTACGCGGTGTGTGTGTGTGTATGTGTGTGTGTGTGTGTGTATGTGTGTGTGTGTGTGGAGGGGGCTAACACAGCGAATTTAAGGCACTGATAATGACACCAGTCAGTTTTACACGTCTGTCTTTTGAGCGTAAAGAACGACACAATAAAAACCACACGCACAAAAGTCTGTTGGAGACAGAAATGTACACATGTAGGAGAAGCTTTTAGCGTTGAGCCCTGAACGTTGTTATTCTTAAACTAATGCTATTCTGGAGCTGCAGCTGTCAGCCTGGGTGGACACACAGACACAATGAGAGAGGGCTTAAGCTGGTGCCTGAGGGAAAGTGGGGGTGTGAGAGCAGAGTGCAGACTGAAGATTGGCATATGTTTAAGGTCATAGTCCAATGTTCACACATGCCAAGAATTATGAAAATATAAAAGAAACCTTCAGAAAACTAATACCACGTGCCAGGAACGCATCAATATGCATTTAGAACATATATATATATGTGTGTGTGTGTGTGTGTGTGTGAAACGTGTGAACCCAGTGCATTAAATGAAATGCGTGTGTGGTACTGGTGTATCAGAGTGTGTTATAATGGAGGGTTATAGTGTTACATAAGCAGTGGTGTGTTTGTTAGGTCAGTATGCCGGTGGTCAGTAGATTAATGGAGTGGTCAGTGGGCTGAGAGAGGATGTGGGTCACCAGAGCTTGTCCAGCTGCTGAGTTAAGCTGGATTTAAGCACCCCTCCCCAATGCCCAGAGAACCAAAACACAACCAAAGAGAAAGCCATGTGTAGAGAATCACGAAAGCCACACGTCCCTCTCTCTCTCTCACACACACACACACACACACACACACGCAGACTCTCACATAACATATTCTCTCTCACACTCACACAGTCTCTCTCACACACACACTTACACACACATTCGCACTCGACACACAGACTCACACAGAGTCTCACACACACACACACACAGACTGTCACACACACTCATACTCACAAAAAGACCCTGACACACTCACACAGACTCTCACACCCACTCGCACTCACGCAAAGACTCGGACACACTCTCACTCGTGTGAAATAACAGCCGCTGTTCTGTGTACCATATCATTTTCGTTTTTGAATTGCCCAATATGAATGGAATTCTTTTTTTTTTTTTTGCGATAAAGGGGCCTGAGATGATACGAGGACCCCACGCAGAGAGGCGGGCTCTCGTCCAAACGCAGGCTTCACTCCGCAGATTAGAGCCCCTCCGTCCAACGGCAGCTGGAAATTAATCTGTGTCAGCACCGAGGCAGCTGTCACTCACTGATTTACACCGGTCCCTTTCGCCCCCCGGCCCGGCTGACCCCGATCTGGCCAGGCCGACCGCGCGCGCCGCGCTCTGGCCTCGCGGACCCAACCGGCCCGGCTCCTGCGGCTCTCTAAATAGGTCCTGCGGCACTCAGAGGCTGTCTCGCTCTGCGCTACTTACAGCTCTTTAGCTACAGATTTAGCCCTCATTAAAAGGCCCCCCAACCTATGCCGTCAGCCACTCCCACAGCTGAGTTAAAGCCCTCGCTGTCAAAGCCAGCCAAGAGCTGACAGCGGCCGCAAGCATCACAGCAGTGGGTGGTGTCACTCTAAACGCCACATTAGATTTGGTCAAGCAGAGAGATTTAAGAGAACACTACAATCCTGCAACAGAAAAAACAAATCCGTACTCATTTGAACTCTTAGGGTGTGTAAACGGTAGGGCAGAAGTCAGAGGAAAGTGAATGAGGGTCTACTACGGCTACAAGCTTTAAAAAAAAAAAGGGCATTTTACAGGTTTTTCTAAGAAGCGTTAGTCAGAATGAGATTCGGAGATTAGTCAGGCTGAGAGAGAGAGAGAGAGAGAATGTGGTTTTGGTGTGTAAACAAAGTTTTACCTTGGGCAGTCGAAGACATTTGGAGGACACTCCGTAGGCGATGTAGGCTTCCTCTTGGTTGCTGTCCGATTTGCCTTCCTGTGTGTAACACAGCAGCTGGGCGTGACGCAGCGCGGAGTCTAGCTGCTCCATGCTGTACGCGCACAGAGCCGAACGCTCCGTAGGCGTCGGAGTTGACGCCTGGCCCGCCGCCATAGCAACGAAGAGGGTGGATGCTCCTTGGTGGGTCCCTAGACTGGCAGCTTGCGCCAGGTTGTAATCTTTCCCGCAGGAGAGCGGCACCTCCACGTAGGAGTAGAAGCTGGAGTCTTCGACGCAGATGCGCGAGGCGTACGTCCGGTACTCTCGGTTGTAACGGCGGGAAAACAGAAAGTAGATATGCTTGTTGTGGTACAGAGCCGTGACAAAGTTGTTGTTGAACTCTGAATAGCTGCCCACTACCAACTTGCCCAGATCCTCGTGGGAGAAGGCACGAGCCACGTGCTCCGGCGTGGTGGCCACCCAGCGAATGGTTATGGGAGGAATGCCTCCCGGGCCTTTGCTGGTGTAGCCACGGCCGACCAGCATCCGCCAGCCCGTCTTGTTGGGTTTCACCAGCACCCCGACCGTGGAGACGCGCGGATCGTTGGCCACCACGTACTGGGTGTCCACAGGGTTGGCCGTCTGGTACAAGACTTCCGACACGTTTCCCAGACTCCGTTTCTCGCAGATGCCCTGCAGGGCGGTTCCGCACACGATCAGACTCCGAGGTTCCCCCCCTTCCTCCAGCAGCAGGAGCTTGTTGGTGTTGTTCATCATCTTCGCTTGCGTACAGTCTTTCTTGTCGATGGGGGGCAAGCACTCAGGACTGTCCAGTTTGGGTCCTGTTCTCCCCCATGACAGGAGCTGCAAGTCAGAGGAGAGGTGGTAGAGAGCATTGACACCCCCGACGTACACATGTCCTGAGCCGGGGTCCAGGAGCATGTGGTTCAAGGGAGCTTTGTTGACCGATGTGAACGCAGGGTTGGGCAGGACACTGGGGGGACGGGCGGCCACCTTGTGGGTCTCATTCAGGGTGAAGGGCAACAGCAAGAGTAATACCAGGGGCCTCCACCAGATGGCGAGGAGGAGCAGCAGGGGAGCAACAGCTGGCATGGCACCCCCTTACCTGCTTCAGAGAGAAAGAGAGAAGTGGGGATGAAAGTAAATGGAGAGGGGGGGGGGGGGGGGAGAAAAAGAGGGGATGGGGGAAGGAAGAGTGTGAGTACGAAGTGAGTGGGGGAAGGAAAGTGGGGAAGTGTGTGTGAAAGTGAGGAAGAGAGTGAAGAAGGAAAGCGAGAGAGTCAGATAAGACAGGAGACAGGAAAGGGAGGGGGGAGAGAAAGAGAGAGAGAGCGAGAGCAAGAACGAGAGAGAGAGAGAGAGAGAGAAAAAGGGAGAGGGAGAGAGAGACAGAGAGAGAGAAAAAGACAAATGTTAGGTTAACACAAACACACCACAGAGAATACCTACTGCAGCACAACACTGTGCTTCACAAAGACTTCTGGCTTCAAACAGTTGCCTCTGTTCTTCAAAGCCCTGCCACCTTCACACAGCTACAATATGATGCTCAACTGACAGCTTTGGTCCAGTTGAATGAAAGCCATATGTTTGAGAGAAACAGGGCAGAAAAATACTGGAGTCTACTTCATCAGACTTGGAATGCAAGGCACTGCAGTAAACAAAGGTTGAGCACCTGATAAAAACATTACCAGAGCAAGAGAGAAACACGGGCAAATGACATCAGAGAGCGTTTCCGTTAATGCTCGTACCCACGCGACAAGAAACAGAGCGTCTGATTCCCGGCATTCTAGTGACCGGTTAGCTGCTTCACCGGATGACAAGGGGAGTTTTCCATAAGCATAGACTCATCAAAATCTGATAGAAAAAATTTTTAAAAAATGTTTGCGTGAAGAACCAGTCTGTTGAATTATACATGATCCCTGAAGCTGCTTTCTCCCTGATTTTGAGATAAATGTGAGAACCGCAAGAGTGTGTTCACTTCAGAGCACAGAAACATCATTAAATCCACAACAGAGAAGAAATCAAATGCACCTGTTATGTTCGAGCACACAGAGGACCACATACCTTATCTGACATCACATTCTTATCTTTACATAGAGTTTTTGTACTAATTTTTTTTTTTTTTTTTTCTTTTTCGCAGAACCTCCTTTTTGCGAACCTCCTTTCATTTTGGCGGGGGGAAGAAAAAAAAGCAACAGAGGACATAGAGAGATGAGTGAGAGAGAAATTCATCTTTAATTCATGCTGCAGCAGAGACGTCTTGGGGGCTTGGTATATGAAAGATGAAACTTGATCAGTATGCATAACATTTTACCTCGTCTCCACAGACTAACATCTTCACCTTCAAAGGGGGTTACACCAAAAAAAAGGACAGCTTGACACGGCATTACGATGATCCGCCTTTTTTTTTTTTTTTTTTTCAATTAGGACCCCGGTCGAAAAAGTTCGCACCGCTCCGTGTTTACGAGGAGGGAAAGTTCATCGGCTTTTTCTCGCCGTCGCATCGACTTGCGGTCGAGATATCTGCGTTTAATGAACATGATCAAAGGAAATGCTAGGAGGTAGGCAGCACTGTTTTGGCTCCAGACAGAGACCAGAGAGACGGTTTTTGTCTGATCCAGCCAAAAACGTGGATCTGTTCTAAGACGTAGCCTTACGCTCCCATTTGGACGGGCTTTACAAACTGGACGGGTTTACAAAGGCTGAAGCAACTCCCCATCAAAACCATATTAAATCAGCCAAACATCCACAGTAAGCCAAACTGAAAAAGTTTACAAATGCATTTCCTTTGCAGCCAAAAACACGCAATACAGAGACGCTGACGTCCGAAAAAGTAACTGTTGCTTAATCCATTGATATTATTCTATCCATTAGGCTATTGCCACACCATTTTATCACCACACAGGTGATTATGGAATTGAATAAATTCATCCAGTGAGAATAGAGATCAGACACTGACTAACTGGACGGACAACTGAATAATGTTGTTTTCTTGCATACATGTCGAGACAGCACAGTTCAGAGTTGGGACCACAATAAGGAAACCATGTGAAACACAATGAATACAGGACCTAGTGTGCACACGGTGTCAAAGTAGTCAGATCCACCGACTAAATTATATCTTTTTTTTTTTTTTTTTTTTTGCAGCATCAGCACTCAAATCGCTCTCGTTAAATGCTAATAACCATTCCGCGGCATGGGGATAAAAATCTCCCTGCTGTCTGTCAGTGGGCGGGAGTCCCCGTATTTATGCAGAGAGAGCACGCTCGGAGTGTACAGGAGGCCGTGTAAGAAAGACACGTTTGGTTGAATTCATGAAAAACGTCATTACTAGACAGCAAGAGTAATGAATGGAAAAGGACCTCCTGCAGTAGCATAAAAAAATGTATTTGGAATACATGAAAGCGTTCCCTATTCAGAGGCCTTTTGGAAATGATGCACGCGCATTCTCAGCGGTGTACCGGCTACAATATTTCAGCTCTGAAATGGGTTATTTATATGAATGTGTTTTCTACGTTGACATTTGACCCAAGCCAGGTGCACTAAAGTTGACCCCTCCCCTCCCCTGTTCTCCCTCTCCCGCGCCCTTCCTCCTCCCTTCCCTCCTCCTCCCTCTCTTTCTCTCTATAAAACTGTCCAGCTCCTGTTTTGTCCTGAACAATGGCAAACTGAGCACATTCTCGCTGGGTCTCGTACTTTACTCCACAGCACTGTCAAAATTCTCCTCATTAACACCATACACAGCAGCCATGGCAATTACTCTGTGTGTGTGCAGACACACACACACACACACATTTACCCACCCATCGAACACCGCCGCCTAAAATACAGACAGACAGTCTCGGCAGCAGACACAGAAACTCATTCATACCCATGCACACTCACACACACACACACTATCAGACGCAGACAGACAGACACACACACACACACACACACAAACACATACGCAAACAAATAGCTGAAGGCCGTCACACAAAGCCCGCAGCTTTCACATTCAGGTAGAGAGACAGAGAATGAAAAGTGCTTTTGAGGCCACCGAGAGCTCTCAAGAAAAAACCAACAGTCAGTCATTTAAACCCCACCCATGTTCTGTGCTGGAGTCAGGAAGTCAGAGAGATTTTCCTCAGCAAGTCTGCAGTCTGCATCCATTAAAAAGCCACTACATCTGTCCCCTAAGAGTCCGCATTAACAGACTTATGCTACAATTTAAATACAAAACAGTTTTATTAAAATAGATCACGCTCCATTTAGCAGGCAATTGTAAGTTAATCTGTTTGAATGAACGAACACCAATTTAGAGTGCTCGTAACAAGGCGAGCCATAAAACTAGCAAGGTGTGGAAAATGGTAAAACGCTTTGTCTGGATGAAGGATCAATCTGAAAAGCATGGAAACAAAATGGTGCGTCTGGTTCACATGCCACACAAAAGAGGGCACGGGGTTTTTTGGGCACAGCGGTAACGGCAGACGCGGGCACGGCCAAAAATGGGCGGAATGCGGGAAAAATTTCGCCGGTAATAAACCGGGAG
>NC_044503.1:9885956-9903456 GCF_902362185.1 Chanos chanos | reverse complement strand
AAGTAATAAATACATAAATACAGAAATAAACACATAGTCACTAGTCTTACTTGCATGCTCTGAGAGGGGTTTTTACACACCTAGAGAGAGAGCACCTGGCAAACTCTTTATCTCTCATGCTTTCTCTCAAACGTATTGCAACTAATAGGGCTCCCTTTGAAATATAAACGCAAAAATCAATTGCTATTCTCTGAGGCCTCTCTACAGGCTTCGGTGAACCTGCTTCTGCCTTAGAGATTAATGTACGAGCAGATATGGGAAGTTGTCTTGTGTTCAGCAAGGGAGTTTCACAGCACAGAAACACAATACTCTAACTTGGTAGATACTTGTGCGTCAATCAAAGGCAAGGAAAACAACAAAGAACTCTATTGTGTTTACCTATGATGAAGGATATACAAAATGACAACGGAGCATTCTCATATCCATTAAACCCCGTACGTGATACGTTAAAATGTCGTTCGGTAAGCATCTCTCCGCGTCTTGACAGGTCATGACATTATCAGAGGAACAACAATAAAGGACATGTACTTTGAGTAAAACACTATTTGTAACAGTGGTTTTTTAACACCCAGTATTAGATGTATTAACCGCGCTGACTACTCATCTCTAAAACCACAAAGTCAACATCACCTTTATAAAAGAAACGCCAATTAAAGTTCCCTCGCGCACAGAGACACTTACTTCAATCAGAAATGCCACCTTTCATTCCCGTGGAGTGTGAGCGGGTCCTTGGTATTGTTAAAACAACAAATAGGCGAAGTAAAAAATAAACGGCACCCAACGCTACCGCACGGACTCTATAAATCCCATTATGTGTATGTTACATTGTTCGGAAGCAGCTGAGATTAAAGAGAGCAGTGAGAGCCGACCCTTGTGGGAATAGGCGGGGCATTCCACACAGCCCAAAAGCCGGTGTTTCAATGAAGAGTCTCTTTAAGGCGGGGTCGGGTTACTTAATATTTAATTTTCTTTCCTCTACGCGCGAATTTAAACACGCCGGAGTGTGCATTTAATATTATGTCTCCGCCCCGATTGGACTTTTGAAAGTCCTCCTCCCGTACTCTCACACACCATAGCCACTCCCATCCCGCCGCAGCTGGAGAGAGCAGATGGGTTTTGGCAACGACCTGCTGGTACTAAACCGGGGTTTGACACAGATACTGTTGAAGACTAACAAACACCGAATAATGAGCACCTATTTTAAATATACCGCCTTTACTTCAGGGCTCATGTGACAAAAGTCATGCGGTTAATGGCAATTCCGAGGACTTCAGAGTAGCAATATTTTAGATTATTAAAACGACATAAAGAAGCACATCTAGGAGTATAAAATCAAAACAAAAAACATGCAATACAGAGAAGTATGAATAAAGAGATAAAAGAGGGGGGAAAGGAGATAAAAAAACAAAACACTGGCCCAGCAACAACTGAATTCAATCGAAAAATTGAAAAATTCAAAAATTCAGTGAAGTGCAACTAAGGGCAAAGGCTTCTTGACATGTCACCAACAAGATGACAGCCCATTGTGTTTAGTTACAGACTGAGAGAGAGATAGAAAGAGAGAGAGAGAGAGAGAGCGAGAGAAAGAGAGGCAGTCAGGGAGGGAGTCTAGCTCCCATGCGGGCTTAGTGATGAACAAGCATGCAGGGAGACCAGTGAGCCCAGCTGGGACTGTTTGCCCAACGCAGTGAACACCCTCATCAAGGCCCTCATAAAATATTAATCCATCAAACAAAGGCCCAACACCGAGGGGGCTCCAGCAAGGGGGAGAGAGGGCCAGAGTGACCAGGGAAAAGGACAGAGTCAGGACAGACAGAGCGAGAGAGAGGAGGGAGAGAGAGAGAGAGAGAGAGAGAGAGAGAGAGAGAGAGAGAGAGAGAGAGAGTAACTGATGCAGTGAAAACGAGGAGTGAGAGCGATGAATGGTCAGGGGAGGGGGGAAGGGAGAAAGGGTGACAAACAGTAATTGGGGGAAAACGTGTGTGACGGCAGGAGGAAACCATTATCGGCAGGTGGGAAAGAAAAGGGATGATTCCCTAAAATAATAAAGGGGGTAGGAGAGAGGAGAGGACTGAACCGAGACGATGTGATTTTAAATATGACAGCGTCTATCCAGGTATGCAGTGCTCTGTTTTTTTGTTTTTTTTTATCCAAACCATTGATTCGCGGTTTGTATCAAAACACGATCGACGCCGGAGTCGCATTCCAGGGTAGCGCCACAGACGGGCAGGCAAAGAGCGTATGTTCGTGCCGGACCCTTGGCAGGCCAGCGAATCGTCCAACAGTTGTCTGGCATTCCGTGTTTACGCTGAAGAAGCCAAAGACCGAGCCCTCCACAGAACAATGAGGATTTGTTACGAGGATGAGACCGGCCCCTCCCCTCCAAATACGCGGAAAGGCTCATCAAGGACAGATACTCAATAGCAGATTCTGACAAACACAACACACGCACACAAACACACTCACACAGAAACACAAACACTGCCTTGTCTGTACAAAGTTCCTGTCTATAAACATGCTAAAGAACAAAGTCCAAGGAATATTCCCAGGAATGAGGTGTCTGACTAATCAGCACGTATTCCTGAGAAAAAGGAAACAAACAAACAAAAAAAAAACAGTACTGTGCCCATAAGCAACAATCAATTTCTATTTACATAATTGAGCTGGGTTTTAAGACAGACACACTGAAAACTGAAACCCGCAGAAGACAAGGCTCTGTAAGGGTCATACAAAAATGATAATCATTTTTAAATACAAAGTCCCATTCAGACATTTCATCCAAGAGCCCAAAATGAAAGAACCTTGTTTGTGTCATTATTTCAGGTTTCTACTATGCAGGCATATCTTACCTTTAAGACAGCGTTTGGAGTGAGCTTTAGTTTACAGTTTAACTTTCTTGATTAGTCATGCATGTGTGATATACATATACACACAGATACACACACACGTACATATATGTACTGGACAGATGTAGTGAGTCATGGCTTTAGTTAGCATAGCTAGAGAAAGAAAACTCGGTGACTTTGAAAAGGACATGTATGTTGTTAATACTTTTGACAGGAGCTTCAGTGAAGAGGACCAGTCAACTTGCCACAACTAGACCACAACTTTCAGGAAGAACAATGATCTAAGTCATGATCGCACGGAAGTCTGAGGGAAAGACATCATTATCGTCATCTTCACCATCATCAACACCATCATCTAGATGTGGACTGCGGTCAAAGGCACACACTCTTTGCTCCTTATGTTGCTTTGGTTGATGATATAAGATCAATCAGGGAAATGACATGGATTCACTTGACTGCAGCTACCCAACCTAACACATGAGCAAGCGGTTTCATCAAGAACTGTTTGCAAACTTTATGGGACGCAGTTCTGTGGTCAGTTTGCAATGTGTACACCTGCAATGTCAGCGAGCGAAAAGGTGCGAAAAACATTAAACGAGTCTTCCTTCCTCATATGCGTCTGACATCCTGAGTGTGAAACCTAAAGGCGTGTCCATTTGCTACCCACAACAAAGTTTCACTCAGTCCCTTAGAGGACAAGACAAACGTCAACAAACAGTGATTACCTTCAACCTGCAAGGGATTTTTTTTTTTATCTTGATGGTAATGGCCTGTTCCAGGGTAACAATGCAACTACCCACAGGGCACAGGCTTGCCACTGAATTGTTTGACCGGCATGAAAAGCATGGAAATAATATGTTATGGCTGTTTGATTCGCTGGAGTCTAAATCCAACTAAACACATAGGGGAGACGTGGTGTGGAAGTTGAGGTACTGTTTTCTACCACCATCAACAAAACAGCCACATGATGGAATCTCTGTTGGAGACCCTGGAAAAGTGCCAAAGTGCTTGGACGCTGTCCTGGTGGCTTCTGGTGCCCCAGAAAATCCTGCTGTAATGTTATTTCAGTGTTTCCTTTATTTTGGCAGATACCGAACGCGTGCCCCGTACACACGTACGGTAAATTCTCGCGTACTGTCTGTTCACGCGTGTGTGAACGTTCCCTTCAGATTGGCGAGAGAGAGGGCGAGGGGAAACTGAAAGCAGGCGATTGTGCCCGGTCCGTGCCTGAGCACGCCTGGCAGTGCCCAAAGAGCTCCTCTCGATTTTGAGGGGCACCCCAAATGCACAAAACATTCTTTGGCCCGTCACTCCATCTGCCTTTTTCCGCTGCTCTCTGTCCCCAAACACAGTACAGTCCAGTCATGTGGGCCAGTTAAAATGCGTGGACTGCATGTTTATTACAATATCAAAGCTGGGCTCGATAAAGATG
The DNA here is from genome assembly GCF_902362185.1 of Chanos chanos. Taxonomy (NCBI): domain Eukaryota; kingdom Metazoa; phylum Chordata; class Actinopteri; order Gonorynchiformes; family Chanidae; genus Chanos; species Chanos chanos. Next base: position 9,899,178 of record NC_044503.1, on the reverse strand, counting down.
GCCAGTGTGTGTGTGTTAACGGAAGCGGCGTGACCTCCGCGTGTTTTGGACGGCGCTCATTGTGTTGTCAATGGTGCCACTGTGGCTCGAGGCGACCTCCGACCCCTTCGCTGCGGCAGAGTTTCCTTTTTACACGATGAGCCAAATATGTGGCCGCTGGGCAGATCTGCACGGAATCAGAAGCTACGGGGGGCTAAATCACCGAGGCTTATTGGACGTTCGTTTTCCGTCGTCAAACCACGCAAGACTGGAGAGCCGGAGACTAACAATAAGCGCTAGTTCACAGAAACCCGAGAGACATCTCGGTCGTTTTTTATCTTTTTTTTTTAATCTTATTTCGAGGAATGAAACCAAATCGCGTCGGCTTAAAAACACGGGACAGGCATGATGCGTGACCTGTCATTCTTTCGTGGCGGGACCTTCTACGTGTGTGTCGCAGTTCTCATACGTGAATGTGTTCTTTTAAACGAAGCTTTCAAGCACTAAAACCCACACGTAGACTTGCTGACAGCTTGTCTGTGTCCTTCAGCTCTGTCATTTTTCCGATGCTTATCGACGTCACAACGCTGGTGCCAGCATTCCTTTGACGCCTGATTCTTTTTTTTTTTTTTTTTTTTTTTTTTTTTACCAAGTAGCCAAAGTTCCAGCTAAATCTTCACAAGAGTTACTGTTATCGAACAAATATTTCAACATTTGTGTTTGGTTTGAGTAAAGGCTGAGAGAGAATGAGAGAGAGAGAGAGAGAGAGAGAGGAGAAGAGGTGCTTGAAAAAGAGAACTGCAGACCCCAAGGTGATTTTTCTGTGGTATAATCACGGCCCTCAGGGAACAGAGCAGTTGACTGTTCCACAGTCTCTATGTGACACAACAGGTTAGACCACAAGATCAAAACAACAAGGCAAGAGCAGAAAGTGAAACTGACCTCCCTTATCTCCGCCTGGCACTCAGCGAGCGCTGGAGCCTCAGAGAAAAATGCCTCTTATTGCCAGCAGAGCCAGAAATCAGTCTTTATTACTGAAGCCAATGATAAAGCAATAGGCACAGGAGGGCCGTTATCAATCAAAAGAAATGAAATTTTAGGGAAGGTACAGTGCAAAACAATTACTACAGAGGACTGTGGGCAACTCAGAAAAGAAAAAAAAATATATAATAATTTTGAACAGAAAAGAACACGTGTTAGCCTGGATTTTTTTTTTTTTACCAGAGGGAAATTAAATTAAAAAACATGAGTTTACAAACAGAGTTTTTCAGTATGCGTTCTGCTACATTACACACAGAGCCACATCTTGCGCTGGTGCATATTAAAGGCTCTAGTAAAGAGTGATCTGAATGCAATATCCTTAAGGAAGTCCCTAAATTACTGCCTGTCCTGTACAGATAGCGGTGACACGCAAATCTGGGATTCTTTCATGCCATAAAACAAAGAGGATAAAAGTCATGTTTCTCTTAACAATAGGATTTAAAAGGCTTTGGTTTAACAGCTATCCTGAGTTAACCAGGCAGGGAAGACAGTGCTAGCCGTGGTCCTAGACCGTGATGAGCCAGTGAAACAGATGCTGTTGCACACACAGACAGCTGCGGGAGCAAAGCCACCAATTAAAGTGGCACCCCTGCATTTGACACACATTATTACACACTCTATAATCTGCACTGCAAATCTCCATCCTACACACTGGGATGAAGGAGTGTGTGTGGGGGGGGGGTGGAGGTGGAGGTGGAGGGGGGGAGGAGGATACGGTAAATGAGACAGACAAGCAGAGAGTGAAAGAGACACGGAGAGCGACGCAGAGAAAGAGCGAAACTGAGAGGTCGTCACAGAAAATGCAAGATGAAATAAGTGCGGGAGAGAGAGAGAGAGAGAGAGAGAGAGAGAGAGAGAGAGAGATGGACAGAGAAAGGGAGGGAGAGGGCAGGATGGAGAGGAAGGGAAAAGGAGGGGTGGATGCAGTTAGCTAAAACAGGCAGAAGAGCAAGAAAAAAGAGAGAGAGAGAGAGAGCAAGACAGGCTTGGCTAAAATAAAACTGTCTGTGTGTCCATGCGGCCCTCGGCACAGCAATCACAGTGATTATACTGGCTTCAAGTGGAGATGCTGAGGATGTGCAGCGTGAGACCACAGTTCCTAAGCAGGTCCAAAAAAAAACCCCCCCCAAAAAACGCAGTGAAACGGGTCCAAACACACACACACACGCGTGCGCGCGCGCACGCCCGCGCACGCACACCCTCCCACAGCGAAACGAGCTCCCATAAACACTCTCTCTACTCCCGGCCGCAAGCACGCCTTCTTATTAGTCAGTCGAGTAAATCAACTGAGACGCAGCGAGATCTCCCGGGGGTGGGGGGGTGGGGGGCTGTGGGGGTGGGTGCCCAGGACACACAGAGAAAAGGGGGTGCTCCGCTGAAAGCAGGGATTGGGGGGGGGGGGGGGGGGTCTGTAGTCCCCTCTGCCTAATGTGACTCTCTTAAAAAGCTTTTTTTTTTTAACACCGTAACTTTGTAGGCTTGTTAATAAGCTTCATTTGAAGTTGCGGGACAAATGCAATGACAAAAGGCAAATTGGCTTTTGCAACCTCTCGCTCTCTTGACCCTGTTTAATGGGCTAAAAAGTCAAATTTCATTAACTGCTTTGTACAGACAGACAGTCTGAAGTGACCAGGATGGAGGGAGTGGGGGAGAGAGGAGAGGAGAGGAGGGGAGGGGAGGGGAAGGAGGACGAGGGAGAGAGTGGGGGGATAGACAATTGGAGGAAAAAAGCTCAGAGGCCTTAGAGAGGAAGAGACTGAAAAGAGACAAACAAAAGAGAAAAAGGAAAAGGACGGAAAGTCTAGTCTGTTCCACACACACGCCCCGCGTTAAGTACAATTTTAAACGTCGAAGCCTTTTGCCCTAGAGGGTCAGTCCGCTGGCTAAAGCACAATATGGGAATAAATAAATAACCACATGTTTCTAACAGCAGCAAACTCAATAAACAGTGGCTCACCAGTCTGAAAAAGAAAAACAAACTGAACTGGTGGTATAGCCATAAAAAAAAAAAGAAAAAGAAAAAAAAAAAAACTTCAGCTAGATGAAACAGCCATTTTGTTATGGGAGAGTAAATGTTGTTACACGTCGGGGGGGGGCCTGGTCTTATCATCAGATAACAACGTTGGGTTTGACAGAGGGAGCCATAAATGTAGGAAAATCAAGATTGTTACAAAAAGTGTTCCCTGGCAATTTCCTCCAAAATTCAAATGGCATGTTTGTGTTTGAACACAGATGTTAGTGAGTCATTTAGCTATTCCTGTGCGCTTTCGCTAAAAAAAACAAAACAAAACAAAACAAAAAAAAAACCCCACAGAGTTATCTTCACGGATTGTGTCCCAGCGTAATTCTTTAAAAAAAAAAAAGCACAAACCAGCTTCCCTTCTCCTCCACACAGCCAGAAATGAAGTTACCCCACACTACCAAACAAAGAGGAGAAAAAAAACTCAGTGTGAACTGCTACTGAGTCTGTAATGTGAATATTAAGTCAATAAAAAAAAAAAACACACGAAACCGTAACTTCTCGTCTTAAATGGGGACACAAAGCTTTCAGCAGTCCTAACGTTTGAAGTCTTCTATCCTTGTGTAAAGCTGTACAGATTGCTAATAAGAAAGAAGAGAAGTGGAAAAAAAAAAACAAAAAAATAAAAAAACCAGAAACAGCAGACTCTGCAACTATCCGCCTCCTCCGTGCTCGACTGGAACCACATGACACACCCTTCCAGTTCTATCATACCAGTGCCTTTTCATTTCTTATTACATTATCATTTCTTCCACTTATATCATACCAATGCGTTTTTCATTTTCTGTTATTTTGGGCTGAGTTTCAGGGAGAAACACTGCCTTGTGCTAGAACCCACCAGGGGGCTAAGTTCCCCTGTTTTCACCCTAAACGCATTTCTAGATTATTTCAGAGTAAATCCTTGAACTGTGTGGTATCTCCAGTCCACAGATGGGTGGGGGATTTGAGGGAGGAAAAAAAAAAACAGTCACTGGCCACTGAGAGTGAATTTCAGACATATTATGTCTGAAAATATATGTATATATATAAAAACTGAGAGGGTCTTGGTAAACACAGAGCTTGTGTTTGGGTTTGGAAAAGGTATAATGCTTACTGAAACAAAGAGACCCAAAAAGAACAGTTTTACTGCCAGTTTACAAAGGAATAGAGCTGTCCGCTCGCAGAGAAATTAATTAAAGCTTATATGGAGATTTTTTTTTTTTTTCAATTGTTTGGAAATGCAGAGGTGCCCCCATGAATTTCCATGGGGAAAATGTCTGATATATCAAAAAAGTCATACATTTTTAATGACACCTTGAGCGCATCCAAGACAGAAGTTCCTCTTTTGTGCAGGGTACAATCTGACAAGCGATGGGGAGGGAACCGCTGCAGTTGGCACGATCAAGGGCTCTTCACACACTTATGCGCACACACACACACACACACACACACACACAAACACAGCCACCACACTTGACAGGATCCCTGTCTGAGCTGGGAGCTCCTAATCTGTCTATGCACTCCTTGGAACCCAGTCCTTTGGCCTAATCTCCTGGGATCCATCTTGGGGGGGGGGGGGGGCGTTGTCCATGGGGGCCCTCCCCCGTCGTCCCCCCCCCCTCAATCCAGTTCTCCTTCTGCTGTTCTCCAATGGCCACACCTTTAATGCTGTATACAACAGAGGCTCGCTACAACTCCAACAAAAGACTCTTCTCTGATTGTGCTTTGATTTTCATCCGATCCCCTTAAAACGACACTCGAGAGCCGATTTTTAACAATTAAAAGATCAACATAAATGGTTTGGAACAATGGGCCAGGGAAATTCTGTGCTGAGTGGTTTGTGCATTACGCATTCGATTGGTCAGATTCACTGATAACCCGTTAGCTGGCGTGTGCTGACTACACTATCTGGCCTGAGAAGATGGAGTTTGGTTCCTTAGATTATCTTTTACTGAGACAGCGTATTCTTGCCGAATGACATTTGAAAAAAAAACTGATCAAACAGATGGTTTGGCAGATTGTGTTCAGCAAGCAACGTTTAATTGGTCATTGTGTTTGAGGAACTATGAGATAATAATAATTCCAAAGCTTTTAAAACGCTGAACTTGTTAATTAAAAAAAAAACGCTAGAGCGACTTGCTAAAATCTTGGAAGGCTTTCAGGGCATATGGACACTCTGGTGCTACTGTGTGAAAGTAAACCAACTATTAACAGATATTTACGGCGACAAAAACAAACAGGGAAAAAAACGCCCGATAACAATATTAGTGCAACGAGACACGAAATTGTGAAGCCATGTTAATCTTGTTTGAAAGCAGGTGTACGCACACAAGCATACCAAATCCACCAACCCCTCCTTCTTGGTCCCTACACGTCCCGTGCACCCTGTTTTACAATCCCTTCCCCCCTCTGCCGTGTCTTTTCCCCTTCGCCTCTCACACACACACACACACACACACACACGAACATGCACGCACACACACAGCTTTACTGGACAGACCAGTGGGCCCACTCCAAACTTCTTATGATCATTTGCATTTAGAGTCATACCTGAGGGGATTTGCATACCTTTATTAAGTACTATGTAACACACTAGGACAGTAACACACAAACACACACACACACACATGCACACACGCAAAAAAAATACATTTCTGTTCTGAAGTTGAGGGTTAGACATACACAAAGGCTTAAAAAACATGCAGAGTAAACATGTTAGGATACTCGTTTAACAGGAAATCCTTCGCACACACTTTTACAGGCAGATCTACACATACAGTGCACTACAGTGAAATCCCTGCCGGGAAAATCAAGCATCAGAACAAAAAAAAGAAGAAAAAAAAAGAGGACCAAAATTGAGTGAAGCAATCACAAGGAGCCCTAATTCAATTTCATCCAGTTAACTGCAGTGTGCTTTGATGATCCTCCAGATAACTCTAAAATTGAAGATCAGTGATCAACAGTGAACTGGCAGATGTTTCTTTTGTGTGAGCACAATATGTGTGTGTATCCATGTGAGTTTGGGGGGGGGGGGGTTGGGGGTGGATGGTGTGTGCGTGTGTGTTTCATCTTATCCTTTTCTGGCAAAATCCCATTATAATCCAGATTGACTGGAGAGGGCAGTTAGACTCTTAATTTCTTTGAAAAATCTGAGGCTTGGAATATTTGGAATGAAAGTAAAACTGTTTGAGCACTGGATTCAGTCTCCGTTTTCAAGACTCTATGGACACAACTGTATTTAATATCATGATTAAATCACTGCCTATCAATTACAGTGACAATCTAAATAACACATTCGCGCCATTCGCAATCTTAATAATAACATAAATTTGACAATCATAGCTAAACAATGACCAGGTGGGCACGGTCTGTTTCCATGTGCCTATTCATAATTCGTCTTAAGAACAAGGATGATTCATTAGAGAGGGTAATATCAGATAGTCTATGATGATTCATTAGAGAAGGTAATATCAGATAGTCTATGGGTGATACAACAGATAGCAATGAAAGCGTTTACTGCCTGGACATAGTCATGCATGACTGTCCACTGTTAATAATTGCTTACAACTAAATCATTACTAAAGTGCCACCCTGTTCTGAACATGTTTCATTGTGTCACAGAAAACTAGTAACAGCCTGCAACATAATATACTACTATTTCTTGTAGAAAGATCAAGCTTTCTAGACACAGCATGGTCCAAACAAAAGGATTTGACAGCTTATGTAAGCCCCCATATGGAGCATGGACAGTGAGGGGGGGGGGGGGGTGAAATGAAAAGAGTTTACTTTGACATAAACAAGATGTCTGCATGCATGCTTCTAATAACATGTACAGTTTAAACAACAGTGTCACATTCAAAACCTTGGTAAAACCGAAAGACAAAAGATACCAGGGAAGTGCCATAGAAGAAAACTCTCAGCGAAAGTACATTTTTAGTTCAACAAAATGTCCAGAGTGCTTGTAAATTATGAAGAACTCCCATGAATGCTAAACAACGCCACTGGCAACAATACCGGTTTCTGCATAAGTATATAATATGCAGAGTATATTTCAACCCCATTACAACAATACAGTAACGCTAAGCATATGAGAGCAGGGGGGGGGGTGGGCGGTGGGGGGACAGATTACAGATTATTAACAAGAAAACACCGCAATCAGGGTGGTGTAAATCCCCTAATCCACGGGCACATGGAAGAGAGAACGGATCTGTTGTAGGAGGGGCAAAAAAAAAAAAAAAAAGGAACAAAAATCAGTCAAGAAAAGGAACATTTAAACAATATTGATGATTTAGGCATGGAATTATGTAATTCAGTGGTTTGGTCATATGAATCTGAGAACAGGCTGGATAACATCCCCATTGTTCCTTCCACGGGGTTTTCTTTTTCACTCTCAGTTCACATTTAAAGCTTTTTAAATGTGAATCCATAATACGGTAGTCGTAACTGCATAATGATGAGGCACAGTCAGTCTTAAACTGACGAACTATGCAGAGCCAAAATGCTCCAAGAGATCCCTGCTTGGGGACTGACACACATCTGCTCGGTTTATTTCGGTGATGCTAGTCCGTCTGCGTTTTCCTGCTCGTTCTCACTCTCTCTTTTCAGTCACCCCTTTGTGAGTTCTTCTTGGGTGTCTATGGATTACCTTGGGTTTCTACAATTACCTTTGTTGTTACATTTTTTAGACAATGTAATCTTGAGTTGTTGGAAACAGTTCATTTACAGATATACTGAATATCTGTAGATTTCTTGGAAACAACTGGGCCGTCACTTAGGGCTAATGAAAGGTGGATGTATTACGCAACTTTTCGAGAACTTGCAAACGGAAGGTGAATGTTTGAATGTTCTCCAGAACGCGTGAAACCCTTTAACATTGTTTTAAACTTTGGAGTTTAGAATAAATATCATCGGACGTTTACGTTGCTTTAGAGTAAAGTTACAGACAACAAAGAAAATGTTAGTTTCCATAGATTACAGCGGATGTAATCAGAGAAGTCTGTGGTGACTCGCTAATGTGCACACATATCATAGACACCGACAGGTGGACAGTCAAATACGGTTGACATACCATGACTTTGAGCTGCCCAACTTGCCTCAACTGGGCGTTCAACTTTGTTCGGAAGAACACACTGGCTCAAAATAACGGGCTTATATGTCTTTGAAGCTGGCTAATTACTTCCACGAGAAATACAATTCTGTCGTGAATGGGTGAATTGAAGCTAGTAAAAACAGTTCAAGTCACCGGGCGTGTAAGAATGCCAACTATTCCGTATTTAAGTTAACACGAAGAACAAACCACACAACCAGCTTCACGTACCGAGCTACTTGGCTTCACACTCTACGGAAATATGAGGTCTAACACAGAAGAAAAAAATACATAAATTGGAAATAACAAACTGCGTTAAGAACTGATTCATCGAATGGGAAAAGTTACCTTAAATTAACATGCATCGCCCTGAAATACTCGGTATAACTTCACTACTAATTTCAGACCCTTTCTTGTAAATGACATTTACCATTAGCACCTTTACGCGTTTAATTAAATCAGCAGGAATAACTTAGAACCGACGATAAAATCTTACACAGTTACGTCAGAAATTATCCGTACGACTTGTCAAGAAACCTCGACGGAGTAGCCTACTCGATAACCTACATTGCGGTAAGTGGTCATTTAGGTTAATTGTAGGCTACTTGCTGAAATCAGTAGACTGACAACTTAGCAAGCGCTTCATTTAAAAAGAAAACTGTTCAGCGACTGTGATTAAAAATGTAACAAGACATGATGTGAAACTTACCGAGCAGGACTCACAACGTGTTTGATCAGTTTAAAGGGAGTAAAATGTTTTACAAAAATTCTTCGGTTTTTACATTGAAGCAGATGACCGTCGGATAAGGTCCACCCCCGCCCCTACGCTGCGTTGCTATGCTGGTGAAGCTGCAACTTCCCAGAGTACGATAAAGACGCAAAACCCACAATGCAACACGTGGACTCGGATTGGCATGAATATGGAAAAACGCTCTACACAGTCGAGAATCATTTCACGAATGGTCAAAGGGAGCGGTAAGAATCACTTTTTTATGAGTATGTAGCGGCACCCTTTGGTCGGAAATGCCATCCGCAACGAGACTAACGATAAGCGAGGAATGCAACACACTGAGACCTAAGGCACACCGACACTACTATATCCTCGTATTCGTATGGATCGTAAATAACAATTCTTAAATCTGACGTTCTTTGCATCGCTTGGGAGTATATGGCTGGATTATTGCTTGAGAAATATTGACCATACATCTACAAATTTGAACAGAAAATTCTTTACACAAGACAAAATGTTCACTGCTTATATTTCAACGTTCATCAAGATCCCGTGGCTTCTTCTGAGGTGTAAGGTTATTGTTCAACTTATTTTACAATAGGCAAAAAGATTTCCTTGTCAGTAGTTCGGGAAATATGTATTGAGGGTATTTATATGCATTTAGGACTTATTATCCTCAAATGATCAATAACATTGACTGGGTTTTGGAACAATTAATGCATCCTGCAAAAAGTTTAATAAAAATTTCCATCCATTGCATAAACAATTATCGAAGTTTTGTGCAGCATATCAAACCGATTGAAACCAAGCAAAATAGATTTGACACTTGTGCAATTCCGTGCAGGATGTTATATAACAGGAAACACAGCACATGTTCCATTATTCAAAGACTAACTCCCTAAACTGAAAGATTATATCATAATTAAGATTATAAATTTATTTGTGCAAAATATCACATAAAATATTTCAGGATAGCCTATGGTTAAATTCTTAAAAATCAACGCAACAGAAATACAGGGGAAATGTTTTCACCATTCAAGGCAATGAAGTAATTCCTCCACAATTATATTTCACTGTAATCTTGATCGACCCTTTAAAGTCCGTCCACATAAAAACACTGTCTTGTGAAACGTATAAAAGAACCAAAGTAAAGGACTCTTGTTTTATGAAAAGCTAAAATGTTAGATTCTTTGAATAATTTTACCATTATTATGAGAGTCTGTGTATTGTCATGCTTACATCCTCTCATACTGGTACATCAAAACATTGAACACATTCAGGAAGAATGTTTGTGGATATTATAAATGGAATCTCATCTGCCCTTAGATTAATGGAAGCAACAGCTTGATTCCGGCAGACCTCTTCAGCTTCAGCCTTGTTTTGTGCTCACTGACAGCTCAACAGAACATCCTTGACGAAACCACGAAAGTCGAGAGGATCCGCGGTCAACGGGAGGCGCCAGTTAACGTAAGGCATGTATAAGGTATAATTTTTAAAAGGTTATTCTAAAATGTAGCATGATTGACCTCTACAGCAATTACGATCCTATAAAATTGTGCCACCATAAAAAAAAAAAAAAAAAAAAAGAAAAGAAAAAAAGAAAAACATTCAAGAGTGATTACTCCACTCTTAAAACTCTGTGCCAATACACAAAATATCCATAAAGCTCTCATAAAACATCTGAAGTTAATTACAGCGGTGGTTATTAATCAGGTGGTTAAAATACGCCCTCTCTTCGGTGAATCATCTCTACAATATGGCACATGGTGAAAACGACAGCACTCAGTAGTGACCTCTATAAAGTTATCATTCTACAGAGGTCAGGAAAAGTGTTAGAATACGCCACGCGTGATGGTGAGATACAGTACTAGAGTTAGTTGTCTAACTGCAGCCCTCTCCTGTGTGCCCCCTGAGCAGTATGCGTAGCACAGATTTGCTGAAATTCTGTGGAGAATTGCCATAACAGGGGAGAGACAGCTTTCATGGGTGCTTTCATCATCAGCAGCACCTGGCAGAGTTGGCAGCGCTCGCTCTCTCTCTCTCTCTCTCTCTCTCTCTCTCTCTCTCCTCCTCCAGTTCACACAGCCCAGACCGTTAACCCTCACGGTCAAACACACACGTCGCACCGCTATCTTTGTAGAGCTAGCTAAGGCCTCTGATGGTTCTTTTGAAATCCTCCTGATCTGATATTTTTTTTTTCTTTCTTTTTTTATATCACACATTAAATGTCTGAGGTCTATTCGTCCACACACAAACATTACAGGCGGCCGGCCTCGTGTTTTTGTCGTCCAACAAATCACTCCGTGAGGCCTTTGCCCTGTTCATCCACCACCACATCCTCTTTCTTCTTCTCCTCCTCCTCTTCCTCCTCCTCCTTCTCCTGATGCTGCTGCTCCCCCGTTCCCTCCCTCTCTCCCTCTGCCGTGTTTGGCAGGGAGCTGTCTTCCCCCAGAATGCGGCACAGCTCCGTGAGACGCTGTTGCATCTTGGGAATTCCAGCGAGCTGTGTCTCTAGGCGTATCTTCTCATCCTGCAGGGAGAGGCGCGTGGAGGCGTCTAGCTTTTCAAAGCGCCAGCCGCCCTCGCCGTCAAACTGCAGCAGGTGTGAGTGGTACTTCCTGCTCGAAAAGCAAGCAAAATGGAAGTCCAGTTATTGAAAAGTGCTGACAAAGGCTAGGGAGCTCTCTCATCACACTCACAGATCTTAAGGAGAACATGTGTAGCAGCGCCCTCACATGGTCACTGCATGAAAAGATGTGTCAGAGTTCTTGATGAACTACATGGCCAGACTTTTGACTGGAGCGAAAACACAGTCTGGGGGGAATTTTTGTTAGTAATTTTTGAAAAAAATGTCATATGGTTTTATTCACTGAGATTCGGCAATGATCAGTATGTTGTTTTTTATTTTACAAATGCTCCAAAACCTATTTTTCCAAGCTAGTTTTTGACAGAGCACAGACATAAGCAAAGGAAATAACAAACAAAATATTTTCATTTCCTGATCCTTCAAACAGAAAAGGGAATGAAAAACATACCACAGGGATGGGCGATGAGTGATTGACAGAAGAGCAATCCCAGCATCTTTGGCAGCTTCAAAAATTTTCCCTTCTACATCTATACTAACAGCACTGGTGCATTCGTCGAGGAGAGCATACTTCGGTCTGAAAAAGGCATAGTTATGGAAGAATGTTATTTCACACCAAGAGCTACTGTGCGGTTATAAAAACCGTAAAACTTGAGCGTTCTTACGGTCAGTGTTGACTCACTTGTGATAGAACATCCTGGCCATGCCCATGCGCTGTTTCTCCCCTCCAGACAACACATCCTTCCAGTCACTCTCTGCATCCCAGCCTGCCAACACACACACACACACACACACGCACGCACGCACGCACACACACATGCACGCACGCACATACACACACGCACGCACGCGCACATACACACACACACACACACACACACACGCACGCACACACGCACACACACACACACACACACACGCACACACACGCACGCACACGCACGCACACGCACACACACATGCACGCACGCACATACACACGCACGCACGCACGCGCACACATACACACACACACATGCATGCACACACACAAACACACGAGGACGCACTCACACGCACACACATACACACATACACATGCATGCACATGCACAAACACACGAGGACGCACGCACGCGCACACACATACACACGCACACACACATACACACACAGGGACACACACATACATACACTATTTAACGGCTATCACATAACATCAGTGCTCACTGAGTTTCCACCCAGTGTTCATAACAAACACGTATAACATAAAGGTTCTGGATCTACTATGAAAAAAAACTATAAACAGGTTGTTTGATAAACTGGTGGGGGGAGTGAGAGAGAGAGAGAGATTAAGTTTAGATACAAAGACATACAGTAACCAGTAACATTACATACAGCGAGAATGTAGGCACACAAACACATCATTTACATGAACTGGTAAGCTATCATTACAGTAAAGTTCTACAGCTTGAGCAGTTGGTCTCAGTGTCAGTGTAGTATAGAGCCAATGTAGTACAGAGAAGTCGTAAATTAGTAAAGGTTTTCAGTGCAATAAAAAGCAACAGGAGTATGGACTTCACAAACAGCAATTCTCATTCTCATACAATAAGCTGTTGTTCTGTACAATTTCAAAGTGGAAAATAAATTAAGAAAAAAAACCTGCTTGTTCACACAAAACGGAGAGTATGCACCCTGGAGTCCTAGATTCAGGTATAATAAACCTCTGACTATACACAGTGCAGCTGTGGGGTGCTTAGGTGGTTGCATATTATTGCTCATAATAGCAGTGGCTTTTTATGCTCCTTCTGTAATACAAATGCA